>NC_136466.1:94069205-94346705 GCF_902686455.1 Sciurus vulgaris
GATAACTAAGGCATTAAGATTTTAGACAAATTACCGATTAACACATAGTTAGGAAATTGTGGGGCCAGGAAATTCAATCCCAGAGGTAAGCCAAGTAATCAATTATACTATAATATAAATAATATCCAGACTAAATATAATTAATTTAAGCATATCTAACTATGTAACCATTTTTGAAAAATCATCTTTAAGCTTAAAAAATTGTGAATAACAAAAACATATCAGTTTAGTTTGTTAGAGAAATGAACGAATATGTTTTAAAGCTAGAAAAGTAAAGATGTAGTTGAAATTAAAAAGAAAAATGAAGTACAGATGAAAATATCCTCACAGGTCTTAAGAATACGAAGGTAAAGACGTTCTATTCAAAAGGATTTAGAGTCAATTGTGGGATAAATTACACTGGAGTATTTTAAATTAAGGCAATTCTATGTTTTTTATATCTTGTGCTATGACATTTACAGAAAAATAAAAATTTTAGTGGCATACTAGCATTTTTACATAAAATAAATACGAAAGCCTAGTTAAGACATAAAAATTCCATGTACCACCAGAGATAAGGGAAGCATATTTAATTCATGTACTTTCAAATATGAGTACCATGGGGACATTTTTATCTGAAAGTACTTTTGTTCTATGATGCATAAGTTTATACATACTCTATTGTGGTTATATCAGCCAATTTAAAAAATTATTCTCTGACCTTAAAGTTTAAAGATTTTTCACTTAATTATGCCATTAAAATGAAAAGATTTGTGTTGAATTATAAAAATTAATAATTCTTTTAAGAGTATTGGTAATGCCCCCAGTTTAAAAAAGTTTACTATTGGATATTCTAAAACATATGTTTAAAACACATAGAATATTAAAATGCCAGAATTAAAACTCTGTGGTAAACTTAAGGCAATACAGTATTAAGCAGCTCCACTACACTGCCAGCACCCAGAAGGGCTCCAAAATGATTTGCAATCATGATCATGTTGATGGTGAGGATTTTTTCTTTAAAAAAATTGGTTGCCATGTGAAATACCAAGAAAATATTCCTAGAGTTTTCTTTTGGTATTTTTCTATTTAGAATTAGTTGATATTCATATTCTTCTTTTATCCTGAAGTCAAGTTTATGCATAAAAATGATGTACTCTCAAATATTTTCAGTTAAGTATATATAATATGAATAATATAATATATATAATATAAATAATAGAGATAGCAATGAACATGTGTCACACAGAGATGAATTATCATTCTGTTGATAGTTCTCATGTTACTATAACAATAGTACATAGTTATAGTTTTTAATAATATTTTAATAATTACTCACTTCAATATTGAAAACAAGCTAAATTGACCTATTAACTGCCCAAAGGAAGCATGCCTCTCCCTGAGCTGTGTCTACTTCATGGGAGCAGAAGTTCACTATTTAAAAATTTACCAGGTTCTTCTCTCTATGGCTCATGAAGACTTTGGCACAATGAGAGCAATGATACTTTGGACTGTGCTAAAGTTGGGGGAACTATAAACACTAAACCAGGATGACAGAATATATATATATATACATATATTTTTTTTCAAATTAAGCTTTAGACAAATAGAACTAATAGAAGAAAGTGGAATCAGTCCAGAAATCAATTTTATTATTCTAATTTAATTGCCCTTTTCCTTGATGGAAATAATAATAGTTTCTGTGAATTATCTGATTATGTAACTATGTTAGTAAGTTTTTCATTGATGTGACTGAAATACCTCACATGGAAGATTTAGGGGAGAAAAAGTTTATTTTGGGCTCATGGCTTCAGGGGTCTCAGTTCATGGTTAGTCAACTCCATTCCTCTGGGCCTGGGTTGAGGCAGAACAACATGATGGAAGAGTATGGCAGCGGAAAGCTTCTAAGTTCATGACAGCTAGGAATCAGAGAGAGAGAGAGAGAGACAGAGAGACAGAGAGAGATCCCATTAATTCATTCAAATTATTAATTCACCAAGTGGATTAATACACTGATGATATTATCTCTCTCATCATTTCCTGAACGTCACATCTCTGAACCTTTTTGCATTGGGGATCATGCTTTCACAACATGAGATTTTCAAGGGACATTTCTAGATCCAAACCACAACATTCTTTCTCTGGTCCCCCAAAGCTTATGCCCATCTCAAAATACAAAGTGAATTCAGTTCATTTCCAAGAATCTCCATAATCTTAACAATTCCAGCATAGCTCCAATTTTCCTTCAAGACCTGAGGAAAACTTTTAGTTGTGAGCCCCTATAAAAATCAAAAGTAACATAATATATAGTGGCACAGAGTAAATTTTCCCATTCTAAAAAGAAGGAATAGTGCCATAGAAAGAAGGGATGGGACAAAAGCAAGACCAAAATCCACCCAAACAAATATGATATATGCTTCATGTCAAGCATATGGGACAGATGGTGTTGAGATATGAGCCCCAAAGGGCTTGGGCAGCCCTTGCCCTGTGGCCTTACTGGTTGCAGCCCATATGGTTTTTCTCTTGACCTGGATCTGTGCACCTCCTGCAACTTTTATTAATAGACATTACACATTCCTGTCATCTCTTGATTCAGGGGTGTCTCCATTGATATTTCAACTTTACTCTCACAGCTTCATGTATCATCTACTCAGAGACTGTCCACAAGGATTCCAACACTGCTATACCTTGCCTCTCAGGCCTTATTCTGAATTATCAGCAGAAGCCTCCGTAACTCCCTAATTCCAGCATCCTACATTCCTGCATAACTAGTTTCACATAAACAATTCCATGGTCTCCCACTAGCTCTAGGAGTAGCCAGGCCCACTTGGACCTTGGCTTCAAAGGCCTCTTAGTACCTGAGCAGCAGAGCACAGTGACTAATCCTAGGGGAACAACTTCCTAGGTACCCCTGTGCTAGCAAGTTGCCACTGAGTTGTCTTTTAAATAAATTTTTATTTTTACACTCTTGAGCCTGCCATGATTGTGATTGTGCTGATTCTTGAGATGCTGTTAAGGCATTTTTCCTGTGGTCTCTGTAAAGTTCTTGACTTCTCTTTAATGGTAACAATCTCTTCAGAAACCATATTTTCCTTAGCCCCAGTTTTACAGATGCCTTTTCTCTTGCCAGATAGACACCTAAAAAAATTCCCCTCTCTGTTTTTTCTCCTTATTGTCACATAAACATGGTTAAAACCTACACACCATACCTATGCCATGCTTGAACATTGTGCTGACTTCAAATTGTCTCCTTGTAAGTCCATCACCTTTAAATTCAGGCTCACAGAAAAATATCAGGACATGGATCAAATATAAACAAATTCTTTGCCTGAATGTAACACATATGGCCTATAATCCAATTCCTAGTAGAACTCTTGTTTCCATCTGAAACCTCATGATCACACTCTTTATTATCCACATTCCTATCTGCATTCTGGTTTTCTGAGATCACACCAGAATTGTTCATTAAGCTCTGCTTACAGGCTGCACTATTCTGCATCTACAATTTTTTCCAAACTCTTTCCACAAACCACTTCCAAAGATTTCTGAACCATCTGATCAGTTGATTCCATTTCTCAGTACCAATTTCTCTATAAGTTGACTTTTTTATAACTATGACCAAATACCTGGCAAAAACAACTTGGAGTATGAGAAGTTTATTTATGGCTCACTATATCAAAGGTCTCAGTCCATGGTTGTCCAATCTGATGGAACTGGGACTGAAGTGAAGCAGAACATTATGGCAGAAGGATGTGGTTGGTAAATGTAAGTCAATGGAGGAATAATTTGGAATAAATCTGTCCACAGCCTCATCCTCTTCTTATCTACCTCCTGTTTGCCATGAGCTGAGCAGCTTTCCTCCATCATACGCTTCTTCTTCCATCATATCCTGCTTTACTTCAGGTCCAGAACAATGGCTAAACATGGACTGAAACCTCCGAAACTGTCAGCTCCAAATAAACTTTGCCACATCTAAGTTGTTCTCATCAGGTACTGTGATCACAATAATGAAAAGCTGACTGACAGTGCAATCTTCTTTATCTTTACAAATATTTTCCTGATCTCTATATACCATTCTAGTCTCTGAAAACTAATAACCTTTTTATTGAATCTCTTTTAAAGGCAGTCTACTTTGTACACAAGCAGGTCATAGATAGTCTGGAGCCATGTGTATGACTGAGTCCTATCTCTTATGCTATCTGGTATGTTAATCTTCTCCTCTGTGAGATCCTGTTTCCTCATCTGAAAGTGTTATTTATGCCTATTTTGAAAAATTATTCAGAATATGAAACAATGTACTCTTAATTACTGTTATGTATCACTAATCCATGATAGTCACTAAAGTACTAATTAGTATAAACAACACTAGAATTTTTACCAATGATATCTTCTACTAGAATGAAACTAGAAAGCGGGTCCACGTTCTATTTTCCTTTGCATTCCCCACAACTTCTAACTCCATGCCTGTACAAGAAGATATACAGTAAACACAATTTGCATGAGTATGTGAACAAATGAAGCATGGAGTATCGGTGTCACTGTTCTACTTTACTTCACCTTTTGATATTTGGAGATTTTTGTAGCAGGTATATGTGTCATCAAGTTTAAGTAGGCAGAGCAATGACACTGTTCAGGAGGATTCTGACTTATTATAGATATTCATGTACCCAGTGCACAGTATTCCAGTGTAAAAGACATCTTATTTGAATTATCTCATTGGCTTTAAAAAAAAAATGATATCACTTCCTAGCATTTAATTAAAGTTATTTGAACAAAGTTTCTAAAATTGGTTTTACTAAAACTTTCTGGAGGGAAAGGAATTTTACTTAATCTCTAATTTTGAGAAGAATCTTATAGGATGTTTGTTATTTAAGTTATGATAGTATTGAATATTTCTTATAAAGTAAAAGGATGACATATGCAATATCTTGGAAAAGGAGGATTGTCTGTTCTCTTCAACATAAAACAGCTGTATTTCTTTCTCCTCCCTTACTACTTGTCCATCCCTGAAGGGGCTAGCTCAGTGAGAGAGGAGGATCAGTCTCCAGTGGATGAAAGAGAGCAGGCACAAAAGCAATACCACTTCTTCCCTGACTACAGTCTCAGCAGGCCTGCATCTGGGAGTGGCAGAAGGAGAGAAAAGCAGAACTTACAAGTAGATACAGAGGTTTGATTTCTATGCAATACTGGAAATCACAAATACTAGCTGTGTTTTGATTCAGTTATTAGACTGTGACTATAGGGTTTTAATTATGTGACCATGAAAAGAAGAGATGTGGAACCTAAGATTCCAATTAACTAACAGGAAAAGACCAGCTTAACCAAGAAAAATTTCAAGTGTGGTGGGAAGCAAAAATAATGTTCCCTTTGTGGCTATACCTAGAATCATTCTGTTGATGTATTCTATGTACTGTTTAACATACTCAGACTTGTAAATATTCATATCACAAATGATGGTTTTGATCTTGTACCATTTTTCTTGTGTGATGAATATTTTCTCTATTCTCATTTAGGTTTGTGGTAAATTAAGAGCTATGCTTATTTAGTTTTAGAAATATGTAACCTGATATCATACACAAACAAAATTATAGTATTTGTTGGACTCTTGGCCTAGAAATGAACTGATAAACTATCCTTAGGGATGATACTATCTGATGAGTTAATGAATGACATGCTAATGTTAAATAGTTTTTGTTTCCCAGTTATTTTAAAATTTAAAGCTTTTTGGGTAGGAGTCTGAGACTTGAGAGTGGGCTTTTGTGGATACTAGCCCTAAAACAATTTAAGAATTTTGTTAACAACATAGCAAAAATAAACCAAAACACTTAAATATAATAATATTTTTTAACACTGGGTATTGAATCTATGTCCTCATGCATGCGAAGCAAGGGCTCTATCTCTGAGCTGTATCCCCAGCCCATCGAATATAAATCTTAATTTTTGTGTCTTCTTCCTGGTGGTTCTGGATCTATCTTTTAATAAAGATACAATCTATCCCCCTTTCACGTGAAAGCACTTAATAACTTAGTGAAGAATCATCCTTTTTTTGTGTGCTCATCTAAGTATCATATCACGTTCCCCCACTTCTGGTACGAATGCAGTGCTTTCAAGATTTGCAGTCACATACCTACATGAGGAAACAATGTCTGTTTCACTCTATTATCATTCCTTCTCACATACCCCTCCCCCTCCTTTTAGTCCCTTCTACTTAATATAAAGTAATTCTCTTCTTCCCTCTCCCCACCCCCTTATTGTGAATTAGCATCTGCATATCAGGGAAATATTTTGTCTTTGGTTTTTGGGTTTGGCTTATTTTACTTAGCATGATATTCTCTAACTCCATCCATTTACTAGCAAATGCCAGAATTTCATTCTTCTTTAAAGCTGAGTAATATATGATGGAATATATGGAATAAAGAAAATGTGGCATATATACATACATATATCACATTTTCTTTATTCATTCATTTGTCAAAGGGCACCTAGGTTGGTTCATTAGTTTAGCTATTGTGAATTGAGCTGCTTATGTATAATCAGAAAAATGAGAGATTACACCCCATTTATGTATGATCTATTAAAATGTATAAATGCCTTCTACTGTCATGTACAACTACTTAGAACAAATAAAAAATAAAAATTTAAAAAAAAGATTTACTTCATCCTTGGTGTTGCTTCCTGTGTACACTTAACTTACCCGCTCTACTTTAAATGATGATATTTATGGTTTAAGATTATTGAGTTTTCATTTTGACATACGTATTTAATAAATTTCAAATATATATTCAATGAAGAGATTGACTTGTGATTCCTCAGTGAATTGAAATAATTGCATTTAAAAACAGCAGATTAAAAAATAAAGAACTTGGGGAAGAATTCAGGAAGCTGTATGTTTAACTACATGGAGGCATTGCTAGTCTAGTCAGGATATTGGGAAATCATTAAAGAAATGATAGGCTTTTTATATCCATGGGTATGTGTGTTTGTATAACTGGAGCTCATAACAATCACCTGCTTCCTAATTACAAGGGAAACTCTCCTTTTATGCTGGAGACACAGATACACTTACCAGAGCCTGATTCAGAATTAAGAAATATGAAGAAAGTTATTTTGAAGAGCTTCCTTCATTTCAGAATGTGTCCACTTTTCAGGGCCACATTAGTAGATGCACAATTCCTGTGGCAATTCTGACCCTTCAGGCTTGGTGGTGATGGTACCCTTGGCAGCAGTATTAAATCAGGCCAGTTTTCAATGTGGTTGATGTCTTATTCCTAGAAGCTCATTCTGAAATTCACATCCTGAGGCTGTTTGATCTATTTATTCCCATCCCCTGTACAGAACTGAAACCTTGAGTCTTAATGGGTTAAACAATGAGCTAGAGGGGTCTTTGTACCTTTTGCCTTGTGGGACTCTGTCTTGGCTTTATCCTCATGAATAAAAATAAAATTATATGTATTTATGCCACATTTATTTTAGAATTAAATACTGACTCAGAATTATCTTATTTTTTATAATCGTGTATGAATATATGTCTGCATATGTCTCAAATCAGTGGGAGTGAGTTTTCCTTTTGAGTATCTATGTTTCTCTTTAATACAGTTTGGCATCTCTAATCCAAATAATCCAAAATTCAAAATGCTCTCAGTCCCCAAATTTTTTGAGTACTTATATGATGCCACAAGTAGAATTCTCTCTCATGAAATTTTGTTTCATGTACAAAATTGTTAAAAATATCATACAAAGTTATCTTCAGGCTATATGTCTAAGGTATATATGAAACATAAGAGAATTTCATGTTTAGACTGGGATCCCATCCCCAGGATATTGTACTGTGTATATGAAAGTATTTTAAAATTTGAAAGAAATCTGAAACACAAAATAGTTTGGACTCTAAGCATTTTGGAAAAGGGATACTAAACCTGGAAATGAGTATCAATTAATTTCTTAAAAATCAAAGTCTGACTATTAGTATTAAATTAAGAAAAGTTTTGCAAACATTTTCAAAAAAATATGTTTTACAGTTTATTTAAAAGCTAAGACCTGCTTATCTGAGATGTCAATGTCATTGTTGACAAACAACTTTATAGCAGGATAAAACAAAATAATAGAGTTTTGAAAGCATTTTCAGTATTTATTAAAATCTATCTAATTTTTATTAAACTGATTTCTTTTAAAAGATCCACAATCATGTAAAATGCTATAATGTTATCTTAACCCTGTGGTTTCTTATTTTGACAGGAAGAAGGGTTCACAATACAAATTACTGACTGAAAATCATAATGTTAATATCAAGAATATATTATATTTTTTCCTTACAGAAGAAAGCCACTGAAAAGCTACATAAGTATTAATAAAATGTCTGAATTCAAAAGCCATGCTGTATTGAACAATTAATGGGTGTTTATAAAATTTCATGTTTGAAGAAAGTTTGCTTTTTCTGCATAGTAAAATTTATGACCAGATATATTCAGCACTGTAATAAACCTGCTTTAAAATTCCTGCACAAAATTGACATTCAACCATGTTCTAACAGTTCAGATACTGGCAAGGTCTACAAAGATGCCACTGGAAAATATATATAGTGCATAATTTTCATTTCTTTGCTGTCAGGGTAACATGTGTGCTTCATATGCTTTAGTGAAGTCTAGCAGTACAAATGTGTCAAAAAATCATAAAAATTTGTCTTCTATGACTAACATATAGGATTTAGGACCCTAGTATTTGGGATATTTATCTCTAAGGAGGAAAAAAGAATTTATTCTTGGACAAATATATATACCTTGTGTTTAACACATTTCCCCTATAGGATTTAATGTAACAAGCTGAAGTTGCCACATTCCTTGCATTGTGTGTGTGTGTGTGTGTGTGTGTGTGTGTGTGTGTGTGTGTGTGTGTTTTATTACCCCCACAGTAATAGCCTGAAATTTAACATAAAGCTTTATGCTTAGGGATTTCAAGAATGGTATCAAGCAGGAAAAAAAAGTGTATTAATTAAACTTATGACCCAGGAAAGGCAATTATCTTCTTCTAAATTTGCCTTGTAACTACTAAGGTGTTTGCCACAGGAGATAAATGCAACAGATTATATTAGTCTGTATTCTTTTATTGCAGATGACAGAAAACAAACCCCATTTAGTTGAAATAGAAATTTAGTAACTCCCACAAATGGGAAGTTGAGGCTGGAGACTGATAGGACTAAAGTTCTGTCTATTCCTATTGTTCCTGTGCTTGTCTCTTCTTTCCTCTGCTGGACTTTATATTTCACACTTTTCTTTTCCATATAGTATGCAGAAAAGCAATAGCTATAAAGTGCTGCCAATCTTGGAAGTCCAGTAGAAAGAGTCTATGCTAATAAATGGTGTACTTTCACTGTTTTCTGATTTACAAAGACATCCACAGTCCTGACTTTGATATATTAGAATATGCTACCTTTGCAATTAGACCTCCTTCTAAAACTGGGGCAGAAAGAACACCGAAACTTTATACTACAATTTACAGGACAGATACTTATGAATGATGGGCATAGTGATTATTCTCAGTTTTATGTTCAATTCCTTCTTAACCTAATGGTCTTTTGCTGTGGCTCAGATGTCTTACCAAATTTCTCATATATTTTGCCTATATTATTAAAGGTATGATTAGTAATAAACTATTATTAGTAATAAACTTTATCATTACATACATCTTATTTTTAAATATGTTTGCCTAGATAATCTTTATAAAAAGATCATAAGGATTATTAAATAACTCTTCTTTTTATTTTTTCTTTGAATTTTGTTTTTTCATAATTTTATTATTATTCTTTTCCTTTGCTCAGGTTTTTTCTTTCTTGAATCACTTTCAAATTTTATAGTCAGGTCCAGGTAGTTCTTCCTTTTTGAAATACATTTTTCCCGAAATTGTCAATGTAAAGCACACGTCTATGAAATGAATAGTATTTATACCCCTGTTTTATTTTTGTTACATGATTAAAGAAGTTTTCATCTGGAGAAAAATGTCACCTATAGTTAACATTAAGTAAGATTTAAGGATGCAACATATATTTTAATTCACATAATTAAAATATAGCTGCAAAAGTCAAATACAATATTTACAATCCTTCCTGATTGCATATTTATAAGTTCATTTTGCAGCACTGAATGAGTTACTTTAATGACCTGAGTGTAGGACTATTGAATACGCTCATGGTAGAAGTTTTTGATCTTTTAAGGTAATATATAAGTAGGGGGTGAAATAAAGGATTATAAGAAATACAATTCTACTTTTTACTCAGTCATTCCATTCATATAATGTTTTCAGAAATGAGGTCCCAGAACCATGTGTGGTGGCTCACCATTGTAATCCAGAGAGGCTAAGACAAGAGCTGTGCAAATTCGAGATCACTTAGCAAGACCCTGTCTCCAAATTCAAAATGAAAAGAAAGACACCCTCGGAAATTCTCATGGTCAAAACAAAAGTTTTTGTGATATCAAGATGTTATTTGCCGAACTCTTCTGTTAACAAGTGTGTTACCCTACTACATGGTAGAGGATAACATCATTGCTCTGAGGCATAAATGTGTACTAATATATTCTTGTCTTTATAAATTTTTCTAAAGTAGTTAGACTAAGATATTACTTTAGGTATAAATTAAGATAGATATGTTTTCAGAGATTAATTCTTGATAATCATAACTTGATTTTACTAATCAGCTTTGATTATACTTGCTTTAATCTCTGTATCATGTCATCTCCCCCAAATAATAATTTTGAAATCTTGTAGTTTTCTTTACACTTATGTAAAAACACTAAAAGTCTACTTTGTTTTGAAGTATTATAAAAACTTTATTCAAAATTTTTCTGTTTATCTAAAATAGTTATTACTTTAGAACTTTTAATATTGTGCTTAAAATAAAAGATTGCAATATATTTGTCTTATATTTAAAAATGGGTCATTTACTTAACATAAGAGGTTAGAAGATACACAAGAGAGTTACCTAACTCATGGAGGGAGAAAAAAATTCAGAAGAAACTAGTGAAATTATATACAAGAACTAGAAATATGGTGGATTTGTATTTTGGGGGGGATTATAGATTCCAAGACATCAGTGTATCGTGTCTCATGCAGCAGAATGTTTTTGAATAGTACTATGGTATTGGTTATGATGTGATGCAATATTGAGATCATTCAGAATTTTAAAAATACATTCAATATTTTAAATATAGACATAATAAGATCTTGCTACAGCCTTTCAAACTGGAAATGAACTACTGACACATTTTAGAGGCTTAGTTATTATATTGTTTTTGCTGAAGAACTGCATGCAGAATTTTAAAAAATCTTGTAGAGTTGACATTGTTCAATCCCTGCTAGATGAGAAGTCAGTAAAAGAAGTCACTGCAGTGCAGTGCCACTTTCCAATGAATCAGTAACTCATTGAGTTAAAGGTTCAACTGCAAACATGAAGACTGTATGCTTGTTTCCTCCCTCTCCCTCTCTCTCTCTCAATTGTGTCTTCAAAGGAACACATCTCTAAATGTGGCTCGTCTCCAATATCAACGTCAACTAATCATTAGATATGACTCTTCATGAAAATGTTTGGTGACAAACACAAAAGGAATTAATAGGTCAAAATGTTAAATAAGCTTTGTGAATCTCATGGTTGATGGCAGCTATGTTTACAACAGTGCACATGCGATGGTAGGTGAACTGCTGTTGCTTCAGTGGAATTCAAGGTGGTAGCAAGACACTATGCATGCTGCATTCTCTTCATCTTGGCAGCTCAATCACAGAAAAATAAATAGTGCTTTTCTTAAGAATTTTCCTCATAAGTAAAATAATTCATTTTTAACAGCTAAATTCTTGAGTATAGATTTTTGTATGTTTGACAAAATGGGAAGTATAGAATGTGGTTTGCTACATACCAAAGTACAGTAGTTGTGTTCCAGACAAACCCTTGTTCAATCGAGGTGTGAGCTGGAATAGTAGATACTTTCCTCACGGAATACAATCTTGTACTTAAAAGAATAGTAAGACAGAGGAACTATGGTTATTTAAACTTAGGCAATAAGCAGATACTTTCTCGAAAATAAATTGTCACTTTGTTAAGAGTGTTAAGAGTTTTTCATACCCAAAGACAGAATATCTACATTAGACCTACTGGTGACTTCTCAAATTTTTTATATGCTTTGGAAATTTCACCACGTACAGATGCAACTTTTCCTTCTTCCATTTGGGACTTCATGCACCATTCATCACTGCAATCACCTTTTCCCACCAATGATCACCTCCTTAAGCTCATATAGATTTCGGACTAAGAAAAAGGCACATCCCATCAATAACTTCATCTTTCAGCCTTAATAAAATGGTCAATAACACATGCATGTAAACACAATGACAGTTTTATTCATTATCAATTATAGTTAGTCATGAAATGAGAAAAAGTATAGCAACATTCCTCTGCTGGTAAGCAAGTAAGAGGATCAATATTTGTTTAAATAGGATTTTATACCCTTCAAATATTTTCTCAAACAATAACAATTCTCTAGATCCTAACAACAAAAGAACAACAATGATGATCTTGTTGTTGTTATTATTGGTGGATAAAGCACTTACTTATGAAGTAAAATGCTTTATGATGTATTTTATGAAGTTGTAGACAAGACAAATGACTTGATAGTCATTCCCTTATTAGTTCTTTCACATCACTGACTCTACAAAAGCAACTGGGGCGGCAGTCACCCAATAGGCATGTGAGTAGAAGTTCCTTCTGCTACCCTCTACCCTTACCCTAATTAAGCCACAGTAGTCTCAAAAACAAAACAAAACAAAAAAATCAAACAAAAAGTCAGAAAACCATAACAATGTGAACTTTTGAGTGATCGATTTAGAAAATGAAGAATATATTCAATATGACACTTAAGATAAATATCAAGAAATGACAAAGTGGGCCTGAATTTCATTTGACTTCCAGCATTATTTTTACACAGGAGATTACCAAATCCACATATTCCAATTAAATTTAAACTAGATCTACATTTTTTTTTTTTGCAGTCTACTGATTACAAAAAGCTTCACTCATTCTCTAAATATAGATGGTTGAAAACTTTTTTCTTTTTCATATTACTTTAGAACAGCATTTCATTACAGTCACATCTAAAAACTACCTTTTGCTCTTCTGGAAACCTGGAACAAAGTTAAACATTTATGGGAAGGGGAGTTCTAGTTCAGGCTTTATTAATAATTAATACCCATTCATGGGACCAAATGTTTTATTCTACATGTTTTTAATAATAGTAATGAGCAAGGATTGCAAGCAGACTATTATAGCTGTTCACTTAAAATGTTTCCATTAACTTTAATAATGCTTTAATGCCTATAACACCATCACATTTAACTATATAGACTGAATTTCTTATGAGAAATCACCTACGAGGTTTCAGAGGTAAAATGAAGTTACATAATTTAATTATATGTTAACATGGTCTTATCTTCACAGTAAAAATATGTTGGTGGTTGACTGGAATGGTGGACTATGGAAATCATTAGTCAACAATTATGGACATGTGCTATGTGTGTGAAATTTTTTACATTGGCTCATTAAATTTACACACAGTTTGGATATTTGTACATCACACATTCCTTAAATCATCCATTATCTGCTCTGTCATTTATCATGTTATTAATCTTCTTTGACCCAGAATTTATTTGTTTAAATCTGGAGTAATTTGGAATCATCAGGATATGCAATACTGTAATCAATCAGATTAAAGAACCCTCAAAATAGTAATTATGGAGCAATCGAAAAATAATTTTTAAAAGCAAGTATGGAAAAAAAAAAGCAAGTATGGTTAGAATTCTATAAGAGATGAAGCAGAATCTAGCCTACCCCCAATGAAATAGAATATTATTAAACATGATCATTAAAATAAAAATTTGGAGATTATGGGGTAAACAAACAAGTACAAAATATTTCTCCCCCCCACACAAAAACTATAGGAAATAGGATCTAGAATCATAGAAAAAGACATAAAAAGCATCAGAAATAGGATACAGAAGATGTAAAACCACCCTCATAAATGATGAGAAAATAGCATTAATGAGAATATTGAAAGTCATAAAGCTTAAAATTTTCCCAGAACTAAAGGGAGGAAGATGCATACCTTATATTGGAAAAGTAGAACATATGGAAAATAAAAAGAGCATCAAAATGGCTTTTATAAATCAAGTTAGTGAGGATAAGAATTCCAATTGAAAAATGAACCAAAGGCATTGATCAACAACAGAACAAATTATCTTCAATGAACCATTGTCAGTTTCCTCAGTATAAAAGAAAAGAAATTAAATAACTACAGAGTTATTTTTTTCAACTACTTGAAATGTACAGTATTTATAAGTGTGTTGGAAATGTGACACTTATTGATTATAAACTTTATTTCATTCTATTTAATAAAATCTTTAAAAAGTCATATAAGAAAAGAATCTGAAATCGAATTCATACACACACACACACACACACACACACACACACACACACACATGCAGTCATGAGTTGCTTACTGATGGGAGACATTCTGAGAAACAGTAGATAATTTTGTCATTGTGCAAACAGGTTTCATTAATATTGAAGATTTTCCCTGGCAAGTAATTTTCCTCTACAATGAGCTTATCTACAGTTTCCAAAATTTCTTCAGCAGCCATCAGATTAACATTCTGAGACTAATCACTCCCTGCACATTATATAATAATAATGATTCTTGAATCACTAAAATTACCTGGAGTCTGCCATAAGTTCAATATCTGCTTCTGGTGCAGTCTTTTCTTTCAACACTGCAAACACCATTTTAACTTTGGCCAAAGTCCTTGGGGTGATGAAAGGGATACATTTCAGGGTCTGGTTTTCAATTCAGGTCATTAAAAGGTTTTCCACATCTGACATAGGCCCTCTTGGATTTGTGTTAGTCTCATCAACTTCAGTGAAGCAGATCCTTCAACAACTTTTGTGATTTTGCCCTTGTTCTTCAAGATGGTAGCTATGGTGGAATGGGACATGTCTGACTGATGAGCAATAACCATCACTGATTTTCCACCTTTATAGTTTTTGAATGATCTATCAAAATGTATATGCATTATACTATCATGCATAACAAATTAGAACAAATAAAAATTTTAAAAAACAGTTAAAAATGTGTAGTATAGTAAATACAAGATCAGTCACATAGTCATTTTTTATCATTATCGAGAATTATGTACTATATATAATTTATATGTGCTGTACTTTTTTATGACTGGTAGCACAGTAGATTTGTTTACACCCAAGCTACCATAGACAGGTGCATACTATGTTACACTACTAGTATAATGGCAATGATAGGTGATAGATTAGTTTTTCACCTCCTTTGTAATGTTATTGGACCAGCATCATCGGCATAGTCTATCACTGACCATAAATAATATTAAGTGGAGGATAACTGCGTGTGTGTTCATTATATTTGTACAATGAGTGTTTCAACAAGAAAGGGTCGGTTAAATAGGTAAATCATGGTATGCTATATCTACAAAACAGAATCAATATTAACTAGGCGTGGTGGCACATGCCTGTATCCCAGTGGCTCGAAAGGCTGAGGCAGAAGGACTGCAAGTTTTTAGCCAGCTTCAGCAACCTAGCAAGGGCCTAAGCAACTTAATGAGTTGCTAAGGACTGGGAATGTGGCTCAGTGCTTGAGGGTTCCTGGGTTCAGTCCTGGTACCAAAAATAAAAGGGAGAACCAACATTAAAAACAATTCCAAGAGAATATCCAGTGATAAATAAAATAATCAAGATATACTCTTAAAAGACAGGTTGCAATATATTTATATAATCCCAACTTTTAATTCATTTAAAATATGGATTTAGATATGTGAATCTGTGTGCGTATGGCTCTATGTGTATATATAAAAATACATATTCTGCTGAGAAGGAAAATATAATGAAATGATAAAGTTTAATTGTTCAAATCTTCCTATATTTGCTTTCAGAAAGGACCATATTTAACTTAAAATTATTTTCCCAATATTTTTATATTTAATTGGAATATTAAACAAATGAACAGTTCTAATGTGGACATTTAAAAGATGATGCATGAACATATGCTCTTACTCAGCTATATTGAATTCTTTATAAATAAGAAATATATTCTTCTGGATTAAAATATTATAGCAGAATGCTTTTAATAAAGTCAGAATGGTCTGTGATTAATCATTTTCTTGAGTCTTCACACATTCAGAGTTTATTTCCATTTCTGATTATAAAGACATTTCTTTTCCCTGATTAAAGGAATAGGAAAGAAAAAGGGAAAAAACAGAGGAGGGGTATAAATGGTGAGCTAAAGGACAGATTGAGTGTATGTATTTTAATCTGGCAGTTGTCTTGTGTAATTTTTTTGCCAAAAGACTGCTAATTTCATACAAAAATTTAAATATTGCAGCAGTCACCCAACTTAAACATTGGCAAATAGTTATTCTATTTTAAAAATAAAAAATATTTCTCAAGCGCTTCTGTTTTCAAAATACTGTCTTACACTATTCTTTATGTTTGTTTGATCATTCTCTTGGAGAAAATTTTTCTTCTCTAAATTTGAGAACACACACATCCATCACAACCATTCAAGAATATTTTGGTTTATTGAATTAGATAAAAGTGAAAAGGGTCATCCTTTTCATCTTCCTTTCTTCTTGCCCTCCCTCCTCCCTCCCTCCCTCCCTACCTCCCTCCTTCCCTTCCCTTCCCTTCCCTTCCCTTCCCTTCCCTTCCCTTCCCCTTCCTTTCTTCCTTCCTTCCTTCCTTCCTTCCTTCCTTCCTTCCTTCCTTCCTTCCTTTTTAATTGAACATATCCACAATGTTTCAAAACACATAGAAAATATACAAAAAAGCAAAATATTATTAGGGTGTGTAATATATTTCTAGCAGGAAAACTTGAGAAAAAAATGATAAAGTTATTTTATATTGCCTCAATTTAACAAAAAACAAACTGAAACCCACTTTTCACAGGAACATGGAAGCTCTCACTTTTAGATGTGAATTATCCCAAGGGAATATTTGCTAGATTCACACGGCTTCAGGCACCATGTTCTCAATCCCATGAGTGCCTTTTGTTATTTCTTCTGTCCTCAAACTGACATTAGAGAAAGATTTTTTCTTTTAATGAAAAATGAAGCTGGAGTGTTGAAATTATACAATCTGCTCTGCTCCATTTGACTGCATTACTGTCAAATTTAAAATAGTTTCTAGAATTCCTAAGAAAAATTCTTAAAGTATGACTTCAGAGAATTAATATAGACTAATAGGCATGTTTGTTATTTTTCCATTTAAACAAAGGAACATATCTTTTAATTTAGGAGGAAGGAAAATATTTATGTGAAAGTTTACCAAAACTTGGATTTATTGTAGCCTTAGACATTAGGAGGAGGAAATGATATAGAGATTAACTGTGGGATATTAAAAATGTCAGTTGGATATTTTTTCATTCTGAATCTCATGCCCTTTAAAAATATGTAATGTTAAGAAATATACAGGAAATTCCTCCCACCACTGAATTATACTACTTTTGACCAGTTAGCTTATTTTCTAAGAACTCTACATTGAGGCTGCATTTTCACAGACTATGCTAATAATCACAACTGTTTCACCATTACTGATCAAAAGGATGGTTTAATTCACCTTTACTATACAGCTAATCACAACTATCAACAGACTATGAAACTTTGAAAGAAAAATGACTGTGTTTTAATCAAATGTATTTAGAAGCAAATGCTGCTTCTTTAAGCCCCAGGGACCCTCAGTTGCATTGGCCTCCCAGGGTTAATAGAAGAACCTTGTAATATGGTCCCTTGGTCATACAGTTTTATAAAATTTGGTAAAGCAGGACAATGTATTAATCAGGAAGACTGCTCTCTCCTTTTACTCTGACCTTCCCTTCATCACAGTTGGTATTGAATTAGAGCATTTGTTACTTGGTAAGAGAAAGTAGAATTATAGAAAACATTATTTTTGGCTTAATGAACACATGTAAATACTTTAAAATCACTTCTGTGTATAGTTCAACTATTTCTAGTTGTTCCAATAGGACCCAAAGGTTTAGGGGGCAGAGGTTAGTCATATGGTGATATAAACATGTTCTACACACGCAGAACTAAAGGCATGTCAGTACTAGAAGACAAAAAAAAATGTTTAACATGCATGGAGGGAAAAATATAGACTCTAGAAAAACATTCTAAATCATAACTCATATACAAAAGATAGTTTTAAAAGATTTTCCATAGTGTGACAGCAATTACAAAAACTCAAATAACATTTCCTACAATGAATTTCAATAAACTTTCCTAGACTCTCAATAATAATAAATAAATAATTTATCAAATATTTTAGGAAAAGTAGTGAATTATCTTTCCATCTCTCTATAGAAGAGATGATGAAGTTGTTTCATATGAAGAAACAAAGAGTTTATTGCCTAACAATTTTTAAAATGCATTATAGGAGTAGATTAAGAAGTTATAATTAGTATAAGAAATTGGTGGAATGAGACAGACATCATTACCCTATGTACATGTATGATTACATGAATGGTATGAATCTACATCGTGTACAACCATAGAAAGGAAATAATGTACCCCATTTGTGTACAATGAATCAAAATGCAGTCTGTAAAAAATTAAAAGATCAATAAAAAAAGAAAGTATATTATTTGTCTGGATATTTTGAAGTTTGAAATGTTTATCACTTTCTTGCATTTTGTAATTATTTGCAACTTTCATTCTAAATTAATATTTCTTTTTATGCTTAAATTGGTATTTTTTTCCATTTTAAGATTCCTAATTTTAGGAGCTCTGGGCTTTACAAAAACTATATTCTTCCTGAATATCAAGTAGGGAATTTTATTCAAATACTAATTTTCAGATTTGGAGAACAATCCAAAATGCCCTAGTGTTTTCAACTTGCACTTCTGTTTAAATGGATACATTTAAACAGCTCCTCAGATATCACACACAAAGAAGAAAGAAACTCATTGTAAGTTTTTCCTGATGCCCACTTTCACTGAATAGCTACTCCGTTCTCAAGTTCCCTCTTGAAAAAAATTCTTCCAAGACTTAAGAAAGTATGAAAATATTTGTATTAATTTTTAATTGCTGCTCTAAAAAATTACCAAACTTAGCAATCTAAAACAAAATGCATTTCTTATCTCAGATTCTGTGTGTTAGAAAGTGAGAGATATTTTAGATCAACTGGTAGCAAGAGGATGAAATAAATTAAATAACAGGGCTCTTATCTGAAAGCCTTAGGGGGAATCTGCCTCTAAGCTTATTAAAGTTTTGGTAGAATTTAGTTCTAGGTTATAGGACTAGGTTCCCCTCTTCTTGGTGACTGGTGACTGGGAGTGGTCTGCAGTTTCTAGAGGCTATCACATTCCTTGACTTCTTATTATAACTTCCTTCTTCAATGCCAGCAATGAGGTGGAATCTTTCTCATATTTAAATCTTTTTAAAGTTTTGTTCTCATCTCTCTGTTTTTCCTTTCCACTGTAGCTCACCGATGAACACTTCTGCCTTTGTTTTCTACGTTTAAGGAGTCATATGATTACAAAGGAGAAGCAAATTATTTGTTAGAAAATAAATCAAGAAAATCTATGCATTTTTTAAGGTCAGATGACTAGTAAACTTCATTCCATTTACAAAGTCCCATCACAGAAAGAACCTAAATTCATGTTTAATTGAAACAAGAAATGGAAGTCTTTTTGGGAAACAAACACGGTTAGAATACTGCTAACCATTGCACTAATTTAACCCAAAGTTATGATATTAAAATTGGGAAGTTTATTCAACTTGTTGGCTTAGGATCAGACTTCCTTAACAGGACTCCCATAGCACAAGAAATAAAAGCAAGAATCAACAACTGGGATAGATTCAAACTAAAAAGCTTTCTCTCAGCAAAGGAAACTATCAGTAATGTGAAGAGAGAGCCTAAAGAGTGGGAGAATATCTTTGCTACTAATACCTCAGATAGAGCACTAATTTCCAGAATCTATAAAGAACTCAAAAAACTCTACACCAAGAATACAAATAATCCAATCAACAAATGGGCTAAGGAAATGAATAGACACTTCACAGAAGAGGTACAAGCAGTCAACAGATATATGAAAAAATGTTCAACATCTCTAGTAATAAGAGAAATGCAAATCAAAACTACCCTAAGATTCCATCTCAGCCCAATTAGAATGGCGATTATCAAGAACACAAGCAACAATAGGTGTTGGTGAGGATATGGGGAAAAAGGTACATTCATACATTGCTGGTGGGGTTGCAAATTAGTGCAGCCACTCTGGAAAGCAGTATGGAGATTCCTCAGAAAGCTTGGAATGGAACCACCATTTGACCCAGCTATCCCACTCCTTGGCCTATACCCAAAGGATTTAAAATCAGCTTACTACAGAGATACAGCCACATCAATGTTCATAGCTGCTCAATTCACCATAGCCAGATTGTGGAACCAACCTAGATGTCCTTCAATTGATGAGTGGATAAAGAAACTGTGGCATATATATACAATGGAATATTACTCCACCATAAAGAATGATAAAATTATGGCATTTGCAGGCAAATGGATGAAATTGGAGAATATAGTGCTAAGTGAGATAAGCCAATCTCAAAAAACTAAAGGACAAATGATCTGGCTGATAAGTGGATGAGGACATATATTGGGGGATGTGAGGGGTTAGCGTTAGGGTTAGGGTTAGGTTTAGGGTTAGGGTTAAGGAGGGTGGCAAGAATGGAGGAAGGAAGGACTATATAGAGGGAAAAGAGGAGTGGGAGAGGTGGGGGGAGAAAAAAATAACAGAATGAATCAAACAACATTACCCTATGTAAATTTATGATTGCACAAATGGTATGCCTTTACTCCATGTACAAACAGAGAAACAACATGTATCCCATTTGTTTACAATAAAATAAAATAAAAAAAAGAACCACTGAAGCAGTGGAAAAAAATAAAATTGGGAAGTTTAGAATAAAGTAATTTATCCATAAATTGGGAAGTTTAGAATAATGTGGCTTATTCAAAGACTTATTCATATTTTTTTCATTATATAAATGCATACTTAAGACTACATTTAAAAAAAATATCGCATTGTTACATCATCTGCTTAGGAAAAAATACATGGAAGCTTATCCAATTTTCACAAGTTGTTATGTTCCCCTCTAATCAATAGTATAAAATATTACTGCTTCAATGCTTAAAAATAATTTGAACTTCAGTTACACATCTTCTGTCAAAATTGCTATCCAAATGATACTTGAAGGATGGGCAAAGTATTGAGCTCTTTCTTCTGAAGAATCAGTCTTTTCTGGAAGGAGCCCATAGTAAAGTTAAGACTTTTGTGGTATTTGGTCTCTGTTGCAACCACTGCTTCATGCCCTTTTAGCATGAAAAACAAGAGGGATCATAGGTAAATGAATGCATATAAAAATGTCCCAATAAAACTTTATTAAGAAAAATAGGTAGTGCACAAGATTTAGTTCATAGAAGGAAAGGGATCAGGTTAGTGTGCAGATCCTGGTGTGGAGATCTGTATCCTATATCTGGGTACTTAATTTTTGTGGCTACCCCAACCACATTTCTTTTCAATGCCATACAGAAAGGTCTCCATTCATTACTTCAACTGATAGTGACTATAAAAAGATGAGACTATATATTTAGAAACGTCATAGCTTTTCCAAAACTTTCAGTGTGTGTTATATTGACAATGACCTAAATATATTATCCACATACAAATATCCTTCAAAATTCAGTGTCAGGAATGTGTGTGTGTGTGTGTGTGTGTGTGTGTGTGTGTGTGCATTTTCTCATTTTGAATTAATAAGCTTTACTTTGTCGACTAATAAAATTACATATCCCATTGTATTTCCTTTGTTTGAATTTAGTTTATAAGCAATCTGGATTCAAAATGGCATATCATGTTTATACTTACATGTGTAAGGTTTTAAGCACATTTATTTCCCCTTATGTTCTTTAAATTTTGTACTAATAGCATTTATGGTTTTAAAATCTTCCTAAAATCCCTGGATATAACTTACAAATAAATATATAAAGTAGATTTTGAATTTAATAATTTATAATTGGTCTCCCTGAAATGCAAATATGGATGCTCATATTTTATGATGTCAACTAGTTACTCTTCTGTATTCTCTGATTAATTAATTTACTGCAAGCCCTAATATTGGTGGAATTTATCTTCTTTGTATTTAAACATCTACAAAAAGTAAAGGCTATGTCTATGGTGTTATCTCTATTAAATTTTAATAAACTTTATATTACTTTATATCATATAGGTCAGTTTTTCAACTTGACTCTATAACGTTGTGGACCAGAAAATTTGCTGAGGCAATCTGCCTTCCACAGATTTTAGCAGCATCTCTATGTTTAGCAGCATCTTTAGCCTCTGCCCACTAGATGCCAGCAGCACCCTCACCAACTTATGACAACCAAAATATCTCTAGAAATTTAAAAGTCCTCTTGAGGGGCTAGTTGGAAACTACGAATTTGTACAGGAAAATGCATGAACTATGAATTAGCAACATGGTTAAATGTCCATACTGTAATGGACCAGTTCAATGAATGACCAACACAAATCAAGAAACACACCACTGCCAGCATACCATAGAGTCCCTCCTGCCCCTCCCATCTCTACCTACCCAAAAGGTAAATGCTTTTATGACTTTTAAGGCTGTGGACTGGGTTTCTGTTCTGCACTGTGTATATGTGGAATTACACAGAATTTACTTTTGTTACTCTTGATCAACAGTACTCTTACAAGATTTATTCATGTTGATCTAACAATAATTTTTCCATTTTTACTGCCATATAACATAATTTGTTGATTCATTTAAATATTGAGGAATATTTTGGTCTTTTTTAGTTTTATTTGTGAGAATGCTTTAATCCAATGAAATTTCTTCTATTCAGATTTCCAGTTTGTGTCATTTTTCTCAAAGATTGAATTTTAAGGAATTCGGACATTTTTCTCTTATTTACCAATGTATTTTTTCAAAATATTATTTTTCTGCCTTTTTATTACTGTGCAATCTATAATTATTTCTCCCCCTTTGCTGGTAATAGGAAATTGTACTTTTTACACACCCCTTGAACCACTATGCCAGTGATTATCATTTTAAATTACTCTTTTCAAAATGACTTTTGATTTGGTTGATTCCCACTAAAATACATTCAGTATTAATATGATTAATTCATTCTCTTGTTTTGATATGATTCATTTTCTTATTAATTTTTCTTTTGATATTCTTTTTCTGACTTCACCTCATATATGTGTATATGCTTCATCCATCTGTATTTCACTGCCTTTCAACCTTATTTTTAAAAATGTTTCATGATATGCTTTTAAAGTTTATAAACTTTCATTTAGATCCAGATGTAGCTTTGTTCTACAACTTTGTTATCTCATATTTCATCAAGATTCTCATTAAATTGCCATCATGACATATTTTTTAACATATTGTACTTTGAGTATATTTACAAATATTTAGAAGCATCTAAATATTTTTTACCTTACTTTACCAAAAATATGAATATATTTGAATGAATTTCTTTGAATTTTGATGACTTTTTATAGAGTAACATATTGTGAATTTTGGGCAAAATTTGATGTGAAGTTGTTTAATAACAGGTTCTACAAATTGCTGTACAATTGTGAATAAGGTCAGATTATTTAATTCTGTTGCATAGGTGCAATTTGTGCTTGTTAACATATTTTTGTTTTGTTTTGGAAGAAGTCTGAATGTTTTCTACCTTGGTTATGAATTTGTCTATTACTCTTGCTAATTTTTACTTTTTAAAATATATTTTTAGTCATGTCATTAATTACATATACACTTGAATGGTTTTATTTGCATGATGAATTGTTCTTTCAATCATTATGAAATTGCTATCTTAAAATCTGGTAATGCTCTTAAGTTTACTTTTTTATGACATTAACGTATTAGCAAGAGTTTTCTTTTGATTTTTTTTATATTCTCATTTCAGTGCTTTTTCATCCTTACATTTAGTGTTTATCTGTTAAAACATAATTAGACTTTTTATTTTAATTCAGTCAGAACATTTTGTCATTTAATTAATGTATTTGTCATTTATATTTAATGTAATTATTAATGTATTCGCATTTATACCATAATCTCACTATTTATTTTCCATTTGTCCATTTAGTTATAGTTGCTTTTCTTTCTCTCTTTAGTTTAGCTTAAGTAATTTTTATTATTTTTTCTCTTCTCAACATATTATTTATACATTATTTTCACATGTTAAAACATTTATCAATTATTTATTATTGTCTACTATAAAGTAATAATACTGTTTATGTGAGATTATATTGAAATTAGAATACATTAACTCTACTTACTGCCATTTCAATATTTGTATTGTTGTTTTCACAGATTTTAATTCTTATATATTTGAACTTAAGATAATATTAAAAGTATTATTTTGTACAGTCAATATCCATATGTATGTACCCATATATTTACATTCTTCATTGTCATTTTTTCTGAATTTATGTGTTTCTATTTGGAAGAATTTTCCTGCTACTTGAAAATTTTCATGTGGATTTTCTGCTGACAACTTCTCTCAATTTTTGTTTGACAATATCTTTTTTTTCATTTTATGTTCCAAGGATAGTTTCACTAGGTATAGAATTCTAGTTTGACAATCATTTTCTCTTAGTTCCTTAAAGATGGTGTTCCTTTGTCTCCTGGCCCCTATCATTTCTATGGAGAGGTCAACTAACTGTTATAGTCTTACTGGTGCTCCTTTACAGATAACAGGTCATTTTCCCTCCAGGTTCTTTGGTTGTTCCACTTTTTCTTAATTTCTTCAAATCCTGTTCCTTAAGCCACTTTGAATCCTAACTTGAGTTTCCAGTTCCTGAGACTGATAACACACACACACACACACACACACACACACACACACACGAATTGGCAAATACCTCTGGAGAAATGCCACTCTCAAAAGGCCAGAACTTAAAAAAAATGATTTCTTTCTGTCTGGATTTATTAATTCAGTAGCACTAGTTGCCTTAGGAGTTTGTAGTTTGTACATGTCTTTTAAAATTTATTTTATCTAGATATTTGGTTGCATTGGTTAAAAAAATGTGTTTCCTCAACATTTCTGGCATTTAAATTTAAAAAGTATTATAGATTAAAAAATAGATAAAATCTTCTCTTTTATTTCTTGATGTCATTTACAAGTTTAGGAACTTAAACTATCAGTGGGTGATGATGCAAAGTTGTTTCTGTAAAGAGAATATTGAATGAGAGTAGAATGCAAATTGAGAAAATGGCATTGAGTTACTGTTAGTCTTCAGATTGACTCTGAGAAAAACAACATGGAAAACTACTAGTCTAATGGAATATTAAAAAAATATTTGTGAGGACAATAAGGAAGTAAATTCTTTTTTATTCAGTTTTTTATGTAACGAGCTGCAGGTGTTGCTAAGTAGCCAGGAACATGCCACTCATTGAATGATATCAATGCATGTTTTCAAGGAGGAAGTAAATGATAATAATGAATTTAATCATCAATTCATTGCAGTCACATTGTTTGTAAATGAAGAAAATGCTTAGTTATTGGTAGGCAGGGTTTGTAACTTGTGTTCTAAACATTTTTTAAAAAATTAGTGGTAATTCCACACTAATTTACTCATATTGGCACCATAATATCCCTTGTGAATGAATAGGAGATTGATTTCCTAACTTTTTTTTTCTTTTTTTTTGATGCCGGGGATTGAACTCAGGGGCAATTTACCACTAACTGATATCCAGATTTTTTTATTTTTTTTAAAGACAGGGTCTTACTAGGTTGCCTGAGAATCTCACTAAATCACTGAGGCTAAAGACTAAAGTAGAACTCACCTGCCTCAGCCTCCTGAGTCACTATGATTATAGGTTATGTGCCATGACACCCAACTTCATCTCAACTCTTGATTTAGGGAAATTTATTTTGAATTACGATAGAGCAAAATTATCTAAAGCATGTATAAATAAAACATATGCCCTTTGCAACATTAATATATTCTAGCCTAAATCTGTTGGATTGGTTCCATGCTTTTATTTCTATGTCAAGAGCAGGGTGGATTTTCATCTCTCAGCAAAGGAATGGGGTTTATAATATCCTATATCTTAACCCAAAGTTCTTTAATGAGTACATTTTTAGGCATAAAGAGATCTTTTCAGAGAAACTTAACTTGAATAACTTGGTTATTCAATCATTTTATTTCATTTTCTATTAAGTAGCAAAAAGCATTAATTGCAGGTGCATAAGCTGATTGAGAGAATACTGCTTCTTACAAAGGTATTTTAAAATTATGCCTTTAGAAAAATCTTTGAAACACTACATACAAATTTATACAAATAGACTATTTGCCAAACATGTGTGTGTGTGTGTGTGTGTGTGTGTGTGTATATATATATATATATATGCATATACATATATATTGTATTCATGTAAAACCAAGGGCAAGCATAACTTACACTTGAAATGAAGTTAGTATGTATGTGATGAAAAAAATATATATATACATATATATATATGATACACACATATATATATATATATATGATCTAGGAATTCAGACTTACTAACAAAGTAATAGTTGAATGATTATTTCTTTGCAAAGTCTGTACTATGTTATCTGTATGTAGTTTATAAATACACATTTTTAACTTCTAAAATAAATTTACAAATGCTAAGTGTAATATGATGTGTAAACCTTCTAACATATTATATTATGAAAACTGAATATCTTTTTAGAACTTATGAAAATAAATCTCTTGTTAAATATGAGACTGTCACCTAAAATGTAAAGGGATAATCAGGGTCATAATTGAAAGAGTATAATAAAAGTGCATGTTATTTTTCATATCATAATATAGGTTCCCGTATACTCTACTCCCACAAATACATAAAACCAGAGTTGTCTCAGAATGTTCTACCATTCCTTAATTGTTACTCTGGTCACATTTCCCACCCTTAATCCTATTCTTTAAATCTTTAAAAAAAATCCGCTGAACACTAATTATTTAACCTTGCCTCCTACCTACTTTCCCTCTTTATTCTGAGGTTTCTTAAGGGCTATAATGAGCTGTCCCCACACAAACAGGCCAAATTAGTGGATAATTACTGCTGGGCCTGTGAATGTTCTCACTCCTCCTTTCTTACAGTTTCACAACATTACCAGAATGGTCTGTCGCCTCCCTACCAATTAGGAACAATTACTACTTTATAACATTAGTGGTGGCAGGCTTATTATGTTGGGGGATATGTAAAAGTAAGATGGGGTCGAGAAGAAAGGCATGGCCAAAAGGGGTCATTGTCATTTGAGGAGCTTCAGTGCTTTATACTAATAGTTTTAATTTCACTTTTTCCCAGTATTACAGCTGCAAAGGTTTATATTAACTCTATTAGATGAAACTGAGCATCATATGTACCCAAGGTTGTGTTTTTCTTCTTTTGCACAGAATAATATCTCATTTTGATGGCTTCCATTTTCAAAATAGTGGAAATGGTTCTGTATCAATATGGGAAGAAAAAAGGTATATTTAGTAAAGATGACTTTTATTTATTTATTTATTTTTGGTTGAGTGTTTTTTTTTTTTTTTTTTTTTTTTTTTTAATTCCTGGCATCTGCATTTAGTTTCCTAAGATACATTAAGGATGTCATTGAAAAGGAAGGTACTGTGACCCAGAAGATTAGCAAATATTCCATTCTAATCTGTATTTAAATAGGAGAGTTTAGGTCAAGATAAATCTATGTCAAATATTCAGAGTGAAGCATTTTTAAAGATTTTAAGATGATTACATGTCAACTTTTCACTTTCTGTGGGTCTAATAGACTCATCCACCTTAGCTTCTCTATTCTGAAATTATTTTTTTCTAATGGAAGTTTTATTAATTATGTGAGAATTTTTATGACGATAGGAGTGATGCTTCTTTTGGAGGAATGTGAATGAATTCGGGGTCCCCCATGCCAGTAAAAAGTCTTAGTTGATGTTATATAGGGATGATTCATTTACTTAGAACGTATTTTAGGAATTCATTAAAGAGTGAAGCATAATAATGAATCTGGCCTTACTGTTTTTCTGGCTCTTGCTAGAGTCCCCATTGCATAGCCACAGAACACAATCCTAATGCTTTTCCTTATATGATATCTTAATTAGTCTAACAAGAAACTATTCTGGTTACCACTGATGGGAAGAAATGTTCACATGGAGTTGGTAACCAATGACGCCAATAGTGCCAGGTGCATCATTATTGATTTTGTTATTAAAATTATTATTACTAATATTATTATTATGGAATAAAGACACTAGCTTTGTCAAACTTAGGATTGCCATTTTGTTTGAGTTAAGAGAATGGAGAAATGAACTTCATAAAGTAAAATAAAGGTTAGATGGAAAGATTGGTTAAGAAGGAACTAAAAATGAGGATAAAAATGTAAGTATATTGAGGTAAAAGAATATACATTGAGTGGACTCATTCTCTCAGTTAATTAGATAATAAAGATTATCTCTCATTTAGAAAATTGCAGCAGACATTCTTGAAGAAAAAGAAAAGTAGTATAAAGGATCTACTATTGATTGACAAGCAACTTAAAAATACCAAATCAATATTAACTCTTTTTTTGTCTGGAACTAATTGACAATTCAGTTGTTCAAAAAAACACCAAAGAAAATAGTACGTTCTTTATAATGCATAGCGAAGAATTAGTAGAACAACTGCAGTTTTCCTATTTTGATTGTGTCTGAATACATCAAATGCCCATGATCACAATATTGTCTCTTTAAATAGAACCAAAATTTGATTGAGTCAAGAGTTCATTATGATGGAGTTAGTAAACAAGTTGTATACTTTATGCCATATGAAATAATGATAATAAATACTAGAAGAAAAATACAAATTTCAGCCAGAAGAATGACAGGATTGGTTTTATAAATAATGACAAGGTTTTGGTGTCTTGGCCAAATATCAATATAATGCATTTGATTTTGCAAAGTTAGGCATATTTTATTGTGAAAATTCTGGACTAGTAACCATTGTAGGTTACTAAAAACTACCTTACTAACCTTTAAAATACAAGGTTAAATTTGGGGACATGTTTAAAAGAAATAAAAAGCAGAAAATTTCAAATTAAAAAAACACATTTTTTTACTTTAGAAAGTGCAATATCTATCATTTATGGCAACTTATTGTCTTAGAGATTCAAGTCTTTTTTGCCACCAGCATGTGTTATTTCATCACTTTCTTAATTTAAAAATATTTAAAGCATCTACTGGAAAGAAATACCTACTTATATTCACACAAAGGCCTGTACATATTCATAGTAGCTTTAATTATAATAGCTCAAAATGGAGAATGACTCAAACATCCTTCAATGTGTTGATTAAACAAACCACAGTACATCCATCTCATGGGATTTTACTCAACAATAAAAAGGATCTATTTTTTTTTTTTTAAGTTTTTTAAAAACAGTTTTATAAATAGTTCTCAATGAATGCAGATATGTAAGGCTGTTTGGTAGGATTTGGAAACATCACAGTAATGGTGGTTTTCTTCGTTGCTTTGTAGTCTTCATAGGCATGTACAACTGCTGTCAAACCAGCAAGAATGCATTTATGGCTCCATCATTTTCAGAATTGTTATGTAGTGGGCATGAGGAATTGTTTTTCACACCAAGTATTGTAAGACAGAAGGTAGCTTTCAGTTCGGAATGTGTTACAAGGACCTTCTTGAAACATAAGCCCATTGGCCTAATGAATGTTTCATGTTTAGTTGGTTTGATCTGCTCGTAAAGCCATCTCCAACAAAGAAGACTTTAGTAACCATTCTCTTCCCATGCCTTCTTTTTTCTCTTTCCTGATCAAATCACTTTTGATACCTGTTTCTCTGTAGGCAGGAACTTTGGGAAGGGGACTTCCCATTTTCCTGCTTTCTCTTTTCATTTTTGTTTAATGTCGTTGGAAAGTACCTTTGCTTGGGTTTGTCCCTCTCTGTCTAGGAGGTAGGGAGGTAATGCTACCTGTGGAGTTTTTTCTTCTTTCCTTTGATGTTTCTCTTTTCATGTATCTTGATAGTCTTTTTAATTTTTTTTTCTTTGAATGTTCATGAGCCTCCTAACTTTCCTTCTTTCTCTTTTTCTCATTGTAATCCAAACAATATCCACATAATTTACAGTGTAATTCAATATGTTCACTTGTAATATGGTGATAGCCATAGCCTGGTATTCTCCAAGGTGGGTAGAAGCTCTCAATTTTCCAGTAATGAAGACCCACTAAAAAAGAATCTATTCTTGATATATTATACAAATTTTGATGCATCTAAAGAGAATTCCATTAAATGAAAAAAATCCAATCTCAAATGGTTAACTCTTATATGATTCTATTTGTGTTACATTAATGACATGACAAAATTATGGAGATGAACAGGATATTGGTTGCCAAGAATTGAGAAGGTTTACAGAGAAAGATAAGGCCATGGTCATGAAACAGTAGTGCAACAGTTCAAAAACTCTTCTGTATCTTTACTATGGTGATGATCATGGAAATCTACAAATGGGTATAATTTCAAAGAATCAAAATCCATAAAAATTTGGTGAGATCTGAATAAGGTCAATTTATTTCATTGTTATCAATTTGCTAGTTGTGATATATGCTATTGTTATTCAAAATATTACCACAGAATGGTGCACAGGATTTTTTCTGCAATATTTCTTACAAATGTATATAAATCTTAAAATTATCTAAAAAAATAGACAAAGATACTGTTCATATTCAAGTGAGAAAGAGATCAGTTCTAGCTGAGAGACTGAGAAAGAGTAACGGAGGATGTAGTATTTGAGTGAGTCACAGAAGTTGAGTATCATCTTTTTAAGTGATCTCTCAGATGGAGATATTCCAGGTAAAGAAATAGTTCATTCATTATTTTAATGAATATTTACTGAGAATTACCAGATATCAGGTACTTTGTATAGGATTTTGGGAATAAAAACTAAACAAAAGCATATATTCATGGAAATAATTTCCTGTATCTATGGTGTATATTTGTGGAAAGAATATCTTTCTGTTCTTATTATTGTAGAGATACATGTCAAAAATCATTATTATGGATAATAATCCAGAAAGGTATCATTTAAGAGAATTTCAATCAGTTATACAGTAAAATTTCAGGAGAGAGGAAGTGATAAATCTAATTCTGATGATTTAAATGATACATGGTACAAAAATTAAAGTTAGGGGCTGGGGATGTAGCTCAGTGACAGAGTGCTTGGTTAGCATATGGGATGCCCTGGGTTTGATAAATGTCAGAAGTTTATGCTATTGGCACACAATTTATATCAGGAACTGAACTAAATTCTGTATTAAATGCTAAGCACTGAATGCATACCTGTTGCAAAACTAATTTTCTAATAGATGGATAAAGATACAAAGAGAATGTAGATAAATTAGATAATTGCTGAATGTGATAGTGTTTGCAAGGAAAACTACACTGGATAATGTGCTAGAGTAATTTATGGTAGTGTTCAATAAAGCACTAGGGTAACCAGATGAAACTTCTCATAACAAACTACCTTTTAACTAAAATTTGGGAAAAAATATAGTCAGCCATTGGAAATTGACTAGGAAGACATTCTAGCCTGAATTAAAGCAAATGTCAAGGCCTAAAGTAGAAAACCCCTTGGCATATTAGAACAGAATACAGGCTTCTCGTCCTGCATAGTGAGGAAGTGTGAGAGAGATACAGGATGAAGTTAGAGAGGGGTAAGCAGGGACGAATTTTGCAAAGTATTTTCTATCTTGGTAAGAGTTTGATTTTTTTGTTTTTAATTTAAGTAAGAGGAAATAACTTATAGGTAAATAATGTAATATTTTCTATTATTAAAATTGTTTTGGGGGCTAGGGTTGTAGCTCATTGGTAGAGTACATAAAAATAAATAAGTAAAATTAAGGTATTGTGTTCACCTACAACTAAAAAATATTTTTTAAAAAATTATTTTGAACCAATAAAAAAATTGCTCTGGCTTTTTAAAAATGGAATCAAATTAGAGGGGTCAAGAAGAAAAATGGAAATTTCAGTGAATTCAACAATACCCTGATGAGAGGAGAAGAAAGGTAGTGATGGTGATGGTAGAGAGAAATGGAAACCTCTAGATATATTTGGAATTAGCATTAACAGGATTTGCTGGTGTCTTGTGGGCTTGGAATGACAAAGGAAGTGAGGAGTCAAAGATGGCCTCAGAATTTTTGGCTAAAGTAACAAAATGAGAGTTCATTTTGTTTCTAAGATATAGGGGGTGATGGAGGAGGAGCCTGCTTTGAATAATTTAGTATTGGAAATCCAAACATTTAAATTGAGTAGGCAATTGGATACATTAGAAGTCAAGAGAGAGTAGGAGTAAAGTTTGACAGTCATCAGCATAGAATGACTCTTAAAGGGTCCTGAGGTTGTAAGGAGAGAGTGTGGATAAAGAACAAAAGAGGCCCCCGGTAGACGTTGGTTAGAAAAGAAAGAAAACAGAGAAGGTAGAATACTAGATGGAAAATCCAGATGGTAAGAGATCAGAGATGCCAAGAGAGGAAAGAGAAGCCAAGGAGAACATAACTAACAGTTGTGAAATATCAAGAAAAATAGGGATGCAGAAGTGTTACTTTTTTTTGATAAAATGGAAACTGCTTTTTATTTTGATGACATAATTTCAGAATGATAGAGACAACAGAAACAAGATTCTGAGAACTGGACAATCAATAGGAGATGAAGAAGTAGAATATGTACTTCAAAGGGGAACAGAAAAATGGGCCAATTTTAAATAGCACATAGGGCTTTTGATATAAATTTTTAAAATAAATGCAAGATATGATGATGCCAGAAGAGAAGAGATAAATAAAATAAAGGATGGAATCTAAAGCGTAAGTAAAAAAAAGAATGGTTCTTTATATTCTATTAGGAATGGATGTAACATTTAGTGAGACAGATCTTTGATATTTTTGATGAAGCTTGAATCAAACTTAGCAGTTAGAAGTAAGAGATGGGATAATCAAGAGTTAAAAAATAGAAGAAAATATGAAATAATACAATGAGTGGGGTAGCAAAGTTAGTAAGGAAAAGAAAATAAGTAAATTATGTAATATTCTGTATTATTAAAAATTGCTCTGAACTAATAAAAAATTGCCCTGACTTTCCTAATGAAATCAAATTAGAGGATGCAAGAAGGAAAATAGAAATGGAAGCCTCTTATTCTGTGTGGAATTAGAATTAACAGGGTTTGCTGGTGATCTGTTCTTCGTGTCCATTTCAGCATTACAGTCATGAATATGATCAGTTAACTTGGAGTCATTTTCTCTCAGTTATGGTTAATGTGAGGATATGCACTGTTAGATTAAATGTTAAAGGGAGGATAAAAAGCAAAGCAGGTGAAAATACCTCAAACAATTATGATAGTAATAAATACAACTTCGAAAGATGAGGACAGGAAGGGACTAATAGAAAAAGACAAAATCCTAGGGTCAATGATTTGGAGACCTTAATGTGCTGCAATGAGGTTAGGTGATATGAAATATTAAGAGCAATCACAGAAAACAGAAATGAAAAGTTTTCAGGCTCTTTTCACAGGACGATCCAAGATGGCAGACTAGAGGGTGACTGCATCTCCAGTCGCTCCAGAACCCAGGATTCAAGAAGGGGAGGCATTGAGACACTCAGACTAAAACAGAGCCACGGAGTGAGTCTCCCTCACTGGGTGAAGCTCAGCCCTGGCCGCAGGCCCGGATAGGGGCGACTTCTCAGAGCAGGGCAGGGCAGCTAGAGTCTTCTCCAGGTAGCCCTGCTCCCTCCAGCGGTGAGCTTCTCCCACACTGTCAGCTTCTGGGAGCAGGCCCCCCAGTGAGAGCCTTTCTGCACAGAACCAGCTCTGAGTCCCGGACCCAGCAGTGAGCTCCTGCCCACAGGCAGCTTAAGGGACCAGGATAGGGCAGCCAGGGACTTCCCCAAGCAGCCCTGCTCCCTCTGGCAGCAGGCTCCTTTCATGACCAGCTTCTCGGAGCAGGCCCCGCAGTGAGAGCCTTTCCTTACAGAGCCAGCTCCAAGCCCTGGAACCAGTAGCTGGCTAGAGGCAGCTTTCTTCTGAAGCACTGCTTTATCAAGTTCCTCCAAGACTTCAGGCTACTGAAGGCTGGAAGGTGATATAATGGAAATCTATAGGGACACTATAAGCCAATAGAGGAAATCTGCAATATCACAGAGTCCCACTGACATTTGACCAATATGAGAAAACAAGGGAAGAAAATGTCCCAAACAAACCTAGATACTATATCAATAAAACTCAATGACAGCACAGCAGAAGGTGTGTCAGAAAGGGAGTTCAGAATATACATAAATAAAACAATCAGGGAAGCAAATGAAGAGATGAAAGAGCAAATGCAGGCATTGAAGGAGGAGACGAAAGAGCAAATGCAGGCATTAAAGGATCACAACAATCAACAAGTTAAAAGAGCAAATATAGGAAGCAAGAGATCATTTAAATAAAGATTTAGAGATACTGAAAAAAACAAACAAACAGAAATCCTTGAAATGCAAGAAACAATAAACCAAGTTAAAAACTCCATAGAAAGCATAACCAATAGGATAGAACACCTGGAAGACAGAACCTCAGATATTGAAGACAAAATATTTAATCTTGAAACAAAGATGACCAAACAGAAAAGATGGTAAGAAATCATAAACAGAATCTACAAGAATTATGGGATATCATGAAAAGGCCAAATTTAAGAATTATTGGGATTGAGAAAGGCTTAGAGAAACAAATCAAAGGAATGAACAATCTATTCAATGAAATAATAACAGAAAATTTCCCAAATCTGAAGAGTGAAATGGAAAACCAAGTACAAGAGGCTTATAGGACTCCAAATATACAGAATTATAACAGACCCACACCAAGGCACATTATTATGAAAATACCTAACATACAAAATAAAGACAGAATTTTAAAGGCCACAAGAGAAAACAATCAAATAACATTCAGGGGGAAACCAATAAGAATATCAGCAGATTTTTCAATCCAGACCCTAAAAGCTAGAAGGGCCTGGAACAACATTTGCCAAGCCCTGAAAGAAAACGGATGCCAACCAAGAATCTTATACCCAGCAAAACTTACTTTCAGATTTGACGATGAAATAAGATCCTTCCATGATAAACAAAAGCTAAAGGAATTTACAAAAAGAAAGCCAGCATTACAGAACATTCTCAGCAAAATATTCCATGAGGAAGACATGAAAAACAACGATGCAAATCAGCACGGGAGGAACTAGACTAAAGGAATAGCCAAATAAAGGAGAAACCAAATCATGCCAAAAAACAAAAATGAGTCAAATGACTGGGAATACAAATCATATCACAATAATAACCCTTAATGTTAATGGCCTGAACTCATCAATCAAAAGACATAGACTGGCAGATTGGATTAAAAAGAAAAATCCAACAATATGCTGCCTTCAAGAGACTCATCTCATAGAAAGAGATACCCATAGACTAAACATGAAAGGATGGGAAAAAACATACCATGCACAGGGACACAGCAAAAAAGCTGGAGTATCCATCCTCATTTCAGACAATGTGGACTTCAAGCCAAAACTAGTCAGAAGGAATAAAGAAGGACATTACATACTGCTTAAGGGAAGCATAAATCAGCAAGACATAACAATCATGAATATCTATGCCCCGAACATTGGCTCATCCCTGTACATCAAACAAATCCTTCTCAATTCCAGAAATCAAGTAGACCACAACACAATAATACTAGGCGATTTTAACATACCTCTCTCACCACTGGATAGATCTTCCAAACAAAAATTGAATAAAAAAACCATAGGTCTCAATAACACAATCAACAATTTAGACTTAACCAACATATATAGAATATACCATCCAACAAAGAAGGAATACACTTTCTTCTCAGCAGCACATGGATCCTTCTCTAAAATAGACCATGTCTTATGCCACAAAGCTAATGTTAGCAAATACAAGAAGATAGAGATACTACCTTGTACTCTATCAGATCATAATGGATTCAAATTAGAAATAAATGACAGAATGAAAATCAGAAACTTCTCCAATACCTGGAGATTAAATAATACACTATTATATGATGAATGGATAACAGAAGACATCAGGAGGGAAATAAAAAAATTCTTACAAGTAAACGAGAACAAAGACACATCTTTCAAAATCCCTGGGACACTATGAAAGTAGTACTTAGAGGAAGATTTATTTCATGGGGCGCATTCAACAAAAGAAGTAGAAATCAACAAATAAACGACTTAACACTACAGCTCAAAGCCCTAGAAAAAGAAGAGCAGACCAACACCAAAAGTAATAGAAGACAGGAAATAGTTAAAATCAGAGCCGAAATCAATGAAATTGAAACAAAAGAAACAATCGGAAAAATTAACAAAATAAATAGTTGGTTCTTTGAAAAAATAAACAAAATTCATAGACCCTTAGCCACATTAACAAAGAGAAAGAGGGGGAGAACTCAAATTAATAAAGTTCGTAATGAACAAGGAAATATCACAACAGACACGAACATAATTAGAAGCTATTTTGAAAATCTATACTCCAACAAAACAGAAAACCTTGAAGACATCAACAAGTTTCTAGAGACATATGAATTACCTAAACTGAATGAGGAGGACATACACAACTTAAATAAAACAATTTCAAGCAATGAAATAGAAGAGGTCATCAAAAGCCTACCAACAAAGAAAAGTCTGGGACCAGATGGGTTCTCAGCTGAGTTCTACAAAACTTTTAAAGAAGAGCTCATTCCAATACACCTCAAATATTCCATGAAATAGAAGAGGTGGGAATCCTCCCAAACTCATTCTATGAAACCAATATCACCCTGATACCTAAACCAGACGGAGACACATAGAGGAAAGAAAATTTCAGACCAATATCCTTAATGAACATCGACGCAAAGATTCTGAACAAAATTTTAGCAAATCGCATACAAAAATATATTAAAAAGATAGTGCACCACAATCAAGTGGGTTTTATCCCAGGGATGCAAGGTTGGTTCAACATCCGGAAATCAATAAATGTCATTCACCATATCAATAGACTTAAAATTAAGAATCACATGATTATTTCAATAGATGCAGAAAAAGCATTCGATAAAATGCAGCATCCCTTCATGCTCAAAACACTAGAAAAAATTGGGGTAGTGGGAACATTCCTTAACATTGTAAAGGCCATCTATGCTAAGGCCCTGGCCAATATCATTCTAAATGGTGAAAAACTGAAAGCATTCCTCCTAAAAACTGGAACAAGGCAGGGATGCCCTCTTTCACCACTTCTATTCAACATGGTCCTTGAAACTCTAGCCAGAGCAATTAGACAAACCAAAGAAATTAAAGGAATACGAATTGGAAAAGAAGAACTCAAACTATCCCTGTTTGCTGATTAGATGATTATATATTTAGAGGAACCTGGAAATTCCACCAGAAAACTTTTAGAACTCATAAGTAAATTCAGTAAAGTAGCAGGTTACAAGTTCAATGCTCATAAATCCAATGCATTTTTATACATAAGTGATGAATCTTCAGAAAGAGAAATTAGGAAAACTACCCCATTCACAATAGCATCGAAAAAAATAAAATACTTGGGAATCAATCTCACAAAAGAGGTGAAAGACCTCTACAATGAGAACTACACAACACTAAAGAAAGAAATTATAGAAAACCTCAGAAGATGGAGAGATCTCCCATGTTCTTGGATAGGCAGAATTAATATTGTCAAAATGGCCATACTACCAAAAGTGCTATACAGATTCAATGCAATTCCAATTAAAATCCCAATGATGAACCTTACAGAAATAGAGCAAGCAATTATGAAATTCATCTGGAATAATAAAAAACCCAGAATAGCTAAAGCAATCCTCAGTGGAAAGAGCGAAGCAAGGGGTATCGCAATACCAGATCTTCAACTCTATTACAAAGCAATAGTAACAAAAACGGCATGGTATTGGTATCAAACTAGACAGGTAGATCAATGGTACAGAATAGAGGACATAGACACAAACCCAAATCAATACAATTTTTCACACTAGACAAAGGTGCCAAAAATATTCAATGGAGAAAAGAAAGATAGCCTCTTCAACAAATGGTGCTGGGAAAACTGGAAAACCATATGCAACAGAATGAAATTAAACCCCTATCTCTCACCCTGCACAAAACTCAACTCAAAATGGATCAAGGACCTTGAAATCAGACCAGAGACCCTGCATCTTATAGAAGAAAAAGTAGGCCCAAACCTTCAACTTGTTGCCTTAGGATCAGACATCCTTAACAGGACTCCCATAGCACAAGAAATAAAAGCAAGAATCAACAACTGGGATAGATTCAAACTAAAACGCTTTCTCTTAGCAAAGGAAACTATCAGTAATGTGAAGAGAGAGCCTACAGAGTGGGAGAATATCTTTGCCACTCATACTTCAGATAGAGCACTAATTTCCAGAATCTATAAAGAACTCAAAAAACTCTACACCAAGAATACAAATAATCCAATCAACAAATGGGCTAAGGAAATGAACAGACACTTCACAGAAGAAGATGTACAAGCAATCACCAGATATATGAAAAAATGTTCAACATCTCTAGTAATAAGAGAAATGCAAATCAAAACTACCCTAAGATTCCATCTCACCTCAATTAGAATGGCGATTATCAAGAACACAAGCAACAATAGGTGTTGGCGAGGATGTGGGGAAAAAGGTATACTCATACATTGCTGGTGGGGCTGCAAATTAGTGCAGCCACTCTGGAAAGCAGTATGGAGATTCCTCAGAAAGCTTGGAATGGAACCACCATTTGACCCAGCTATCCCACTCCTTGACCTATACCCAAAGGACTTAAAATCAGCATACTACAGAGATACAACCACATCAATGTTCATTGCTGCTCAATTCACCATAGCTAGATTGTGGAACCAAACTAGATGTCCTTCAATTGATGAATGGATAAAGAAACTGTGGCATATATATACAATGGAATATTACTCCGCCATAAAGAATGATAAAATTATGGCATTTGCAGGCAAATGGATGAAATTGGAGAATATAGTGCTAAGTGAGATAAGCCAATCTCAAAATACTGAAGGACGAATGATCTCGCTGATAAACAGATGAGGACATATAATGTGGGGTAGGAGGTGTTAGCGTTAGGGTTAGGTTTAGGTTTAGGATTAGCGTTAAGGAGGGTGGTAAGAATGGAGGAAGGAAGGACTATATAGAGGGAAAAGAGGGGTGGGAGGGGTGGGGGGAAGGGAAAAAATAACAGAATGAATCAAACAACATTACCCTATGTAAATTTATGATTACACAAATGGTATGCCTTGACTCCATGTACAAACAGAGAAACAACATGTATCCCATTTGTTTACAATAAAAAGAAAGAAAAAGAAATGAAAAATTTTCAATTGTGGCAAATTGCTTTTGCTGACAAATTTAAGTGATCTTGGAAGAGAGTTCAGGGCAGTTCTTGAGATGTCCTTGGACCCACCCTGTTTCCCCTTTTCTTATCTGTAGTTCTCCAGAATAAATGTATTATGGGCAGGGAATGCATCATCTTATGATAAGAGGGGAGATGGCTGGAATAGGCTAAGTTATTTTCTAGATCTTTTTCCTTCCCCAAAAGGACATCTTTCAACACTTTGACCCAATGTGTAATGTGACCCCAGTGTGTAACCCAGGATGGACTGCCTTTCAGAGGCCCTCATCTGCTGTACAAATGGGTATGCACAAGCAGCTTTTTGGGGGCTGACTCACAATGCATCTTAGGCTTTTTGCTGTTTTCCATCTATTTGTTAGTAATACATCATGTATCATGTTGTATATGAATATATTATTTCACTGTATTCAGATGAATTTAACAAGTGCACACTGAATCCATCTCCTAGAGAACATCTGAGATATGAATATAGGAAAAGATTACAGTACAGTCAAACATCAAGTAGACAAGAGGTACTTTGTTTATTTATAAACAAAATTAGCATAAAGGAATATAACACAACCATGTAAAATGGGAATCTTATAAGATTTTGTGTTGCTGAGCTTCTAAGGGTTGATAATAAAGCCTTATCTTAAAACCCAGTTGTTTGGTCCAATTTGAATAAACATTGTTAAACTGATAAATATGGAATAAGGAGCACTTGTTCCTACTGTAATATTTTCTGAGGCCCCTGCCTTGTTCTATAAACTCTGCTCTCTTTTCTCCTTGACAAATACAAGTGCAATGAAGTCCATTAGGGAGCCTAAACTTACAAAATAACTTCTCTCTAGTTAATTTCTCATCTCCACACCATCACGAGTTTTCTGATGATGTGCCCTACTTGCTTGTTTGTTGCTCCTCGTAGTGAGATATATTTTCATATATAAAACACATGATTTTATTTCCCCTAACGTTTCCCAAAGACTTGCTCCTTTTCCAACTTGATCATTAATCCTTACAGCATCTATTACCTTGATGTACAGAGGAAAGACCATGTGAAGTTGTCGGGAGAAGATGGCCCTATCCAGTCAAGGAGAGGATACTCAAAGGAAACCCGCCCTGCTGATACTTTTATCTCAAAAGAGGTAAAAGTATCTACTAACTTATAGAATTGTGAAAAAATGAATTTTTGTTTATTGTTAAGCCACTCACTCTGTGATCCTTGGTAATTGCAGTCCAAGGAAACTTATGTACTCCCCTTGTCTCTAAATGACTACCACCATTGGCATTGGGAAGGCAGCCAGAATACAAAACAGGGAGGCAAGAGTCAAAGTGTCATCAGCCAAGGGATCTTGCAGTATGAGGGTGGACTGAAGGCGAAGGACTGCAGAGGAGAATGCTGATCACATCAGAGGCCGAGTAGACAGTGATCTCTCAGGATCATGTCATTCCCCTCCTCTGGTAGTATGAGGCTACTACAGAGTCCCCCAGAATGTAAACATAGTTAGGATGGGGGAAGGCCATGATTGGTTGATGCATTCCATGACCCTAGAGGAATGGCAATTTGATATAGTTGATAACTTAAATAGAGGTACTTTGAATTAGGCAGAGGGAAGTGAAAAGAGTAGAGGTTGTATGAGGGTAGGAAGGATAGTAGAATGCATCCGACATTATTACCGTATGTACATATATGACTATATGACCGTTGTGGTTCTACATCATGTACGACCAGAAGAATGAGAAGATATACTCCATTTATACGATGTGTCAAAATACATTCTACTGTCATGTGTAACTAATTAGAACAACAACAACAACAACAAAACCATACAAATCTTTCATTATTCAGAGCTGTAACCTGAAATTTTGAGATACATTAGCTTGATTTTGAAGATCAGAGCCACTTTAGAACTAAAAACCACAAGGTACTATGACCAGCTGGAGGTACAAGAGGAGAGGTTGAGGCCAAGATTCTCTGATAGCACAGGCTCTAACTACAGAATTTGGGCCCATTCCTGATCACAGAAACCATGCTTCACTCATAGGGCAACATATAAACTCCACAATCTCAGCAGCACAAGGGCTCTTTTCCCAGAGTCTGATATTTAGTGTGGCTATATCCTTAACTTCCTAGAATCCGATGGATGATAAGGTCTGAGCACTGTATGACTCTCGAGTTTCCTGTTCATGAACACTGTTTCCAGCCTGTATGCAGTTGGTTAGGTTATATCTCCTCATATATTTGTCCCTCCTCCCCTACTACCTGATGATTACTTGAAGCATACCTGGACTTACTGTGGATTTTGGAGACTAAATCTAGAGCAGCCCTAGTGCTGTCCTACAGCCATTCATTTCCTCCACCCGGGCTGTACTCCCTAGTAAGCAGTTTCTGGTTCAGTCTCAAGATTCCTCTAGCTTCCTACTCTGCTCATAGTGATTTGATATTTAGTTTGTCTCATGACTTTTTCAGTATAATTCTCTGCACAAAATCCTGCATATGAAACCTTTGCATAAGGTTGTAGTTTTCCCATGAAAATTTCTAATTCAAATGGGAAGGACTTGGGACTAAAGAAAGGGTGGAATTTCTTCTGGTTTGGGGGAAAGCATGAAGTGTGAAAGAGGAGTCCAAAAGCAAATGTAGCTAAGAATGGACATCCCTTTAATCCTGCTTGACGTGAGAAGATCTGCTTTGGGAAAAGTAGCTCCAACAAGGCTGACCTCAGGCTGCCAACACATGACAACATGTCATCCCTGAGTGAAGGTCACAGAGGAAGATAAACTGCTCATGTCTTCACTCCCTTTGTCGTGTGACCTTAAGCACACTGTAATACAGAAATTCAAAGCATTAAATGATGGAGAAGAACAACGATTGCTAAGGTAAATTTTATGTTCTACACGTTGTCTTTCTCATCAGAAATTTATGAGGTCTGCATTATATTAGTTGGCATTACATTATGATTCTAAGTAAGCACAGCAAGAATTCGAAACCTTAGAAATATTAGGCATTATGCCCAAATATTTCCCAGCAAATGCCCACCAGGGCCGTGGCATGGATTTAGTTTCCCTGATTCTAATCCCACATTCTTAACTCCTGTGTTATACTGCCACCCAAGGAAAGCGACAATGAACCTCAATTTTCACATCTACAGAGGTAGGGGTGGGAGATCGGACCTTAAGTGCTCTAGCATTTCTAGCACTACCATGTTATCGTTTTCCAGAAGATTTACAAGCTACATTATTCCCATTTAAAACACCTGCAAAAGCACTATTTGTAGACTTGCCATATGTTTTCAGCAGAAAGCTTACACTTATTTCCCTGTGGAATAATGTGCTAAGAACTTTCTTTTTTGTAGGTTGGTGTTTATGATGAAGTATTTCATATAATTTTATGTTTTTAATATGTCACATTAAATCTTGGGAAAATCATGGATAAAAAAGAGAACAAATAGGTTTGTAAGTGGACTAAATCTAATTGCCTCTGTTCTAGTTTTGCACACGCCTAAGAAGAAAACTATGATTTTTCCAATGCATAAGGGTCTACAAATATTTTCAAGCATTGAAATTATTCATGTTAGTGATTATTATAGCACTTCAGACTGAAATAAAATTCACCAAAGTTTGAAAAAATAGATTTGTAAATAATTTCAGTCCTATGAAAATATGTTTTTCCAATATTTACAACACTTTAGTAGTAGCAGTTTTATTTTTAGGTTCCTTTTAAAAATCTAAATCAAATATTTAGAGAATCACAAATGTTATTTGTTTTAAATGCCTTTACTAGTTCTTTGGAATTCTTCCCTCTCTATATCTGAAATTTTCTGTATAAGAAACAATTGGATATGGAGGTAGATAGATGCATGGACGCTAAACTTTGTCTTTGTTATTCCTGGTCAATGCTTTTAAATTGGTCATAGATACTAGTATACTGAGGAGTTATTAGCTCATCGAGTGAAGTAAGACCAACTATTCTTTTTCTCACCATTTAATCCTACTCCATGAAATCATGCTATCTATCTGTTCATGCTTAGGTAATGACAAAAGTACTCTAATAACTTTTAATAATGAAGAAACAAACTCTCAGTACATTGAGAACCAGTGCTGTGTAATAGAAAGGCTTTATATCTGCACTGTTCAATAAAGTAGTTGTTGAAATGATTATTCAATAAAGTTATTGGGCACTTGAAATCTGGCTAGTATCACTTTTGAACTCGATTTTTAATCTTATTCAACTTTAGTTATTTTGAATTTTAATTTAAATAATTGTATGTGACTAGTAACTACCATATTGACTAGCACAGGTTTGGACATGTGATTGTCAAAACTTTTAAATGGAACAATGGTGGCCAGGAGCTCTGGAATAGTGAAAATGGGAAAATATTTTTTCAAAAGATACAAACTTTCATACTTCCATGGGGATTTATTGTATAGTAACCCCTGTCCCCTCCTGCAGGAAATATATTCCAAGACCCCTGAGGAGGCCTGAAACCTATAAATAATGTTTTTTTTTCTTACATACATACCACCATATTACAAATTTGGCATGGTAGAGATTAAGCAGACAAATAATAATGGAACAATTATAATCTTGTACTGTAATAAATTTATATGAATGTGGCCTCTTTCTCAAAAGAGTAAAGACAAATATTGTTTTCAAAACATGGTGGGTAAGAAACTGTGTAAAATGAAATGGCAGGTAGTTGAGGACTAATATACAACATGGTGGCTATGGTTAATAATGCTGTACTGTTTACATGCAATTTCATGAGTGAAAATTTTTAAGTGTGGACACACACAGTGGTAACTGTGGGCCATGAGGGATGTTGCTTGCCCTTTGTAATCAGTACACAATGTATATGTATAGTGAGTTAACATGTTATATTCCTTGAATGTATACAGTACTTATTTGTCAGTTGAATATTTTTTAATAAAAACACTGTCCCATTTACCCCATGGGGCCCTTTGAGATTGTAGTCCTGAGGCAAGCATGCAGGATGCAGTTGGCATCCTATTTAGCCCAGTAAGGTGGCCAGATTCAACCACCTTCACACATCATCAAGGGACCCACCTTCAGAGGCATTAGACTGAGGTGGAGCCGGGGAGAAGTACATGAAGGAGGAGAGGCAAAAATAGAGCACCTGTTACCTCTGACAGTGAACAATGCTTCTAATAGATTCTTCTGAGTTTGTTGATTAGAGTTGCCTCGTTTTCTTGGAGTGCTGCTGAAAAGTTTCTATGGTGTTCTCATGAGTTCTGTAACACTGGGTTTATTTCAGCCAGTTACTTGTGTTCCTTCTCTTTTCCTTTTTAATCTAGTTGTCATCCCTTTCTAGTCTTTTTTGGGGCATTATCTTTCCTCTCCAGACAGTCTTCTCGTAGAGGATTCAAACTGGTTCTGAACTTTTCACCTACTTCACTGTGGTCCATGAGAAACAGGCATGCGCTCTCTTTCCTTGTAAAACATGGCTAGTGCCTAATGCTATCCAGGCCACTCTGTTCTATTTTCTCACTTCTTATTTATGAGCAACACTCATGTATCCTTGTCCTTATCTCAAATGGAAATGCAGAAAGTTTCCGAAGTTACTGTTTTCCCCCAGTGCCCGCCAAACACTTATTCCCACAGATGAGTATGCATTCTTCTCATATATATGTATGTTAAAGCATGGAATCAGCTCCAGGATCTGATCACCTCAGACTCCAAGGATCACTCTTTCAGTGTGAGGGAGAGGACATCTGACCTCTGCTGTGGTTGGCAAGGTTGGGAGTTACTTCAAATTGACAGTTGCTTGACAGAACTCTCCTGATAATGTCCCATGCCTTTATTATTGGGCTCTTTGCCTCTTCATAGGTTGGATGTGAGGAGTCAGCTCATCTAAGGAACTAGGCCACTTCCTTAGCAAATGATCCAGATATTTTCTTTGTAAGGTTGGAGCAATGACACAAAGCCATCAGCTGCAACCGGAAGAGAGAAGGTCCCGTTTAAAATACTTATGTATGCAGTCACATCAGACACTCTTTATTCTTAGTATTCCATATAAGTTATTTCATATCAACCCTATATGGAATATTATTAGTATACCCAATTTAAAAATGAGGAAACTAGGTAAACTAAATTAGTTAACTTGCCACAATTACATAGGTTAGGAAAAGTGGCAGGTCTAGGATTAAATATCTAGAAACCAAGTGTTTCTTTCTCTTCATTCACTCTCGTGTACTACCTTTCCCAGGTCAATTACTTTAAGAATCAATTTCTAAATCTGCAAGGAGTAAGACTGAGAGTGTATATGCATATACACACATATACACTCATACATTTGTATACAGTTCACAGTTATTCCTCCTATAAATTCTGTATATTTTAAATTCTAGTGCTTCTTAGAATCAATATGCATACCTGCTATAATAAAGTAGTACCTTCATTTTCCAAAACTACCATTAAAGAATTAATGTTATATTTAACATTTTGGTGTCTTAGAATCCAATACAGAGAAGATAATTGAGTCACTCAGAAAAACTTATTAATACCAGTGCACATGGACCCATCCCTAATGCAGAAAGCTATCAAGGATCATCTAACAGGTAAACAGAGTCTTATAAGAGTTAATAGCTCATTGTATATATTCTTAGGATTTGAGTTATAAACAAAACCGTGAAAACCTTGAAATTTTTTTTTATACATCACACCTTTGAAAATACAGTTTTGAGAATTTGAAAGGCATTGAATTAAAACTAGTTTTTATAGGGTATAAGTAATTTGTCTTCCTCATTAATCTATTGATTAATTTTGCTAGTCAGTCAATGGTCCTAAACACTAGGTAAGGGGAAAGAAGGTTCAAACTCCTTAAAAGGTCTGTCTGAAAATTGATGTTTGACCAGGAGAGATAGATGTGAACACCTCTTACATTTTTAATATTTATTTTAATTTCACCCTAGATACAGTTACCAGTTCATTAATTTTACTTTAACTATCTGACTTTAATAATGTAAGAGAAGCAGAAACCTCTTTACTTTAAATGCATGTGTACTGTTGCTACAAGAAAAATAAATCTACATGCAAGTACGTAAATGTTGATACTATAAACATGTCAGGATGCATGAGGTTGATTTCACATCTCTATCATGAGCACATCATGTTCTATGGGCATGATAAATTTATTAGGTGCATGCATACAGAACTTTATAAGTGAAATAATGAAGTGCCTCATTTTACATATGAGACTTAAGGAAGTTATGTGATTCTCTTGAGTGCCTTTGCCAGTTGGTAGGAAAGCCAAAACTGATGCATTTAGACCTCCTTTTCAGAGAGAGAGCATTTTGAGATGTCCAAGAACACAAATGATTTTTAGTCTCTGGAATACTTTCTATAGCCTATATCACTTAATCACTTATATTTTCTTTTCTGTTTTTTGGAGGTGATGGATGTTTATTACCTGGATATGGTGATTGTAAGAGGAATGTATACATATGTCCAAATTCACAAAATTTCATATGCTAATTAGGTGCAGAGTTGTTTTGTTTTGTTTTGTTTTTGGTACTGGAGATTGAACCTAGTGGTGCTTAACCATTGATCCGCATCCCCAACCCTGTTTTACATTTTATTTAGAGACGGGGCTCACTGAGTTGCTTAATGCCTCACTAAGTTTCTGGGGCTGGCCCTGAACTCGTGATCCTACCGCCTCTGCCTCCCAAGCTGCTGGAATTACAGGCAGGTACAGTATTTTGACCTCAATAAACCTGGGAAATAATATAGAAATTCCACTTACACTTCATCTTAACTAATTATGTTGCATTGACCTTATTTTCAAGGAAGTTCCCATGCTTAGGTACTGAGGCTTAGGACTTCAATGTTATCTTTTTGGGGAACACAATTTGATGCATAAGAGCTTGGAAAGAGACCTATGACAGCTAGGCATGGTAACATACCCTGTAACCCCTGGTACTCCAGAGGCTGAGGAAGGAGGATGGCAAATTAGAGGCCAGCCTCAGCAACCTACTGAGACCTTGCCGTAAAACAAAATAATGAAATAAAATAAAATGCTGGGGACATACCCCAGTGGAGAAGCATTTACCTAGCATGCATGAGATTCTTGGTTCTACCCTGACTACTCCTCCCACCAGTAAAAAGATAGAGTAAAAAGATAGCTATGAAATATTCTTCAGTAGAAAGAACTAGACAGAAGATACTATCTTGGACTGGGGATGTAGTTTAGTGGTGGAGTGCTAACCTGGCATGTTCATAGCCCTGGGTTTGATCCCAGGGTCCACTTGAAATTACTTTTTTTGTTTGAGAAGACATCTTTTTTTTTTTTTTGGACCAGGGATTGAATCCAAGGGTGCTTAACCACTGAGCCTCATTCCCATCCCTTTTTAAATTTGTTTATTTATTTTTCACATTTTCTTATTTGTTCTAATTAGTTGTACGTGACAGTAGAATGCATTTGTGCACTTTGACATAGCAAACCTAAATGGGGTACAATTTCTCATTTTTCTGATTGTACATGTATATTCACATTGGCCATGCAGTACAAAGGTAATACTGTCTGTTTCATTCTACTGTCTTTCCTACCCGCACTTCCCTCTACATAATCTAAAGTAACTCCATTTTTTCCTAGCACCCCCTCCTTATTTTAAGGAATTAGCATCTGCATATGAGAGAAAACATTTGGCTTTTGGTTTTTTGGGATTGGTTTGTTTCACTTAGCATTATATTCTCCAACTTCATCCATTTCCTGGCAAATGCCATAATTTCATTCTTTTTTGAAGCTAAGTAATATTACATTGTATATATTTCACATTTTCTTTATCCTTGAAGGGCACATACGTTGGTTCCATAGTTTAGCTACTGTGAATTGACCTTCTATAAACATTGACATATCCACTTCACTGTAGTATGCTGATTGTAAATCCTTTGGGTATAAACTGAGGAGTGTGATGACTAGGTCAAATGGTGGTTCTATTCCACGTTTTCTGAGAAATCTTCATGCTACTTTTCATAGTGGTTGCACCAATTTGCAGTTCCACCAGAAATGTATGAGTGTATCTTTTCCCCCACATCCTTGCTAATATATATTGTTGCCTGCATTCTTGATGATTGCCATTCTGACTGGAGTGAGATGAAATCTTAGAGTAGTTTTAATTTGCATTTCTCTAATTGCTAGAGATGTTGAACATTTTTTCATATATTTGTTGATCAGTTGTATTTCTTCTTCTGTGAAGTGTCTGTTCAGTTCCTTAGCCCATTTATTGATTGGGTTATTTAGATTTTTTTGGTGTTAAATTTTCTGAGTTCTTTATATATCCTAGAAATTAATGCTTTATCTGACGTACATGTGGTAAAGATTTTCTTCCAATCTGTAGGCTCTCTCTTCACATTATTTATTGTTTCTTTTGCTGAGAAGAAGCTTTTTATTTTGAATTTATCCCATTTATTGATACTTGATTTTACTTCTTGTACTTTAGGGATCTTGTTAAGGAAGTCAGATTCTAGGCCGATATGGTGAAGATTTAGGACTACTTTTTCTTCTAATAGTCTGAAGGTCTCTGTTCTAGTGCCTAAGTCTTTGATCCACATTGTGTTGAGTTTCATACATGGTGAAAGATAGAGGTTTAATTTCATTTTGTTACATGTGGTTTACCATTTTTTCCAGCACCATTTGTTGAATAGGCTATCTTTCCTCCAGAGAATGTTTTTGGCACCTTTGTCTAGTATAAGATAACTGTATTTGTGTGGGTTTGTCTCTGTGTCTTCTATTCTTTTCCATTGGTCTATGTGTCTGTTTTGGTACCAATACCATGCTGTTTTTGTTACTATATGTCTGTAGTATAGTATAATGTCTGGTATTATGCTTCCTGCTTCACTTTTCTTGCTAAGGATTGTTTTGGTTATTCTGGGTCTCCTATTTTTCCAAATGAATTTCATGATTGCTTTTTCTAGTTTTATGAAGAATGCATTGGAATTTTAATCAGAATTGCATAAAATCTGTATAATGCTTTTGGTAATATGGCCATTTTGACAATATTAATTCTGCCTATCCAGGAACATAGGAGGTCTTTCTATCTTCTAAGTTCTTCTTCAATTTCTTTCTTTAGTGTTCTGTAATTTTCATTGTAGAGATCTTTCTTATATTTTCTTTTAGCAGAACATTAGTAATTAGCACAGCCAAACCACACAAATCAATTTGGTAGTCAACGTAAGTTGTATCCTATGAGTAAATATGATTGATCATATTTGTAAATAAACATCTATGCACCTTAGTTGCTTCCACATGAGGGTTACATGATCAGCAACACAATAAATAATAACTTTTCTTCACAGTCTTATCTCCTCCCTTCCAGTTCAACTGATATTTGACTTAACCTCAGTTTTTCTCATATCCTGATCTAATCAAACCCCAGCTTTCATCCAGTGACCTAACCTCTGATAACACACTATTAAGAGATCATTTCACACATTCTGCAAAGTGATTCCATTTCTCCCATGCAAAAAGTTACCATGGCTATGTAGAGGTGTGGGCCTTCATCATCCCTACACATCTCTTCTCCTTGAGTTTTGCTGCAGAGATTATTCATTCTATTTAATGAATGGCAAGTGAGGGATTATCATAATTTTACCCATGACTTATTGGCTAGTTGTCTAATTTTCTTTCTATTCAAAGAAAAATGTAAAACATGTGCTTAGTATACACAGAAGTTGTCTACTGAGATCGGGAGATGTTCTGCAGCTGAGAAGACAGAGGAAATAAAAAGTTGATGAGAATTTCACTTGCTCCATGTCATAAAATTATTTATTAAAAACTTACTAGGGGGTTTTCAAGATGGCGGCCTAGAGGGTGGCTGCATTTCATGTTGCTCCAGGACTCAGGATTCAAAAGAGGAGATATTGAGACGCTTGGGACCAACTCAAAGCAGCCGGGTGACTCTCACCCCCTGGGGGGGCATCCCGGATGGGACGGGGGTCCCGGAACGCAGGAAACTTTGTGAAGTAGAACTGCCGGCGAGACGCCCCTCCCCCCGCTGGAGCAGTGAACTCGGACAGCTGGGAGCCCCGTAAAGGAGGCCGCTCGGCACAGCGCTGGGACTCGGAGCAGCCACTGGGGCTCCGGCGGCTGCCCAGGGGAAGAGTGGCGAGGAGAACTGTGTGGACTCAGGACACCGGGGCCTGCCCTGAGGAGGAGGAGAGGAGCGTGGCCACTTGGATTCGGAGAGACTGCACCAGAGCTACAGGCGGTTGCCAGAGGAGAAGCTGCACGGTGAGCTGTTTGGAATCAGAATGACACTTCTGAACCCCGGGGCCTGCCCTGAGGACTAGGAGGAGGAAGAGGAGCGCGGCCGCTTGGATTCCGGTGACTACACCAGAGCTACAGGCGGTTGCCAGAGCAGGGGCTGCGTGGCGAGCTGTTTGGACTCTGACCACTTCTGAACCCTGGGGCCTGCCCGGAGGAGTAGGACGAGGAGGTGGAGAAGCGCGGCGGGTCCTTTGGACTCGCAGTGACTGCATTAGCGCTACAGGCAGCTGCTCAGAGGAGAAGGCGAGTGGTGAGTTGTTTGGTCTTAAAGTGACAGCTCCTGAACACAGGGGGGCTGCCTGGAGGAGAAGCGTGGTGGGACGCTTGGTCTTGAGTGGCCGCACCTGAGCTCCGGGCGGTGCCCAGAGGACCCGTGCAGCGGGTCACGTGGATTCAGAGCCACTCAGAGGGACTGCTCCTGAACACCCGGGGGGTTATCTGGAGAAGGAGGAGGAACGGAGAGGGTCACTTCAACTCGGAGTGATTGATTGCCCCGGGCTACGGGTGGTTGGTGGGAGGAGGAGGCACGAAGTGAGTTTCTTGGACTCCTAGTGACCGCACCGGCATACTGGGCAGCTGTCTGGAGGAAGAGGCCTGTGGCAGGTCTCTGGGACTCAGAGCGATTGTTCGGGGCCACAGGTGGCTGCTCAGAGGAGGGGCCACGCAGCCAGGCGATTAGGTGCAGAGCAGGGTCCCAGGATCTAGGAGGCTTCTGGGTGGAAGAGCCGCACAGAGACAGGCTTAGGGCGGAGCGAAGGTTCCAGGCCTGTGGGCAAATTCTCTGAGGAGGGGCAGCCTAAGGAGATTCATCTGCGAAGGGTGAGGCTCCCAGGCCCAGGAGGTAGGGCCGGGCCCCTGGAAACTTTGCAGAGGAAGGCAGCCCAGCCCAGGCAGTAGCTGTAAATTGAGGGGAACCTCTAGGAGGAAACTGACCAGCGAGACCTCCCCACTGGGTGAGTCTTCCCTGCCTGGTGAGGTTTCCCCACAAGGACGGTAAAACCAGAGACACAGGCCCAAACAGGCCTTGCCTCAGCCCACAGCCTAGGTCCCCTTTGGATGACCATTGGTCAACAAGTGGAGGCACCTCTGCCCACTAGCAGGGAATATACCCCACCTGAAGGCCACCACTCCTAGAGAGGCAGCTTCCTTGTGGAGCACCGCATTATCAACTTCCTCCAAGACTTCAGCGTACTGAAGGCTAAGAGGGGATATATATAGAAATCTTCAGGGACATTGTAAATCAACAGAGGAAATCTGCAATATCTCAGCGGTCCACTGATACCTGAACAATATGAGAAAACAAGGAAAGAAAATGCTGCAAACAAATCTAGATGTTACATCAATAAAACCCAATGACAGCATGGCAGAAGAAATGACAGAAAAGGAGTTCAGAATGTACATAATTAAAATGATCAGAGAAGCAAACGATGAGATGAAAGAGCAAATGCAAGCATTGAATGATCGCACCAATCGACAGTTAAAAGAGCAAATACAGGAAGCAAAAGATCATTTCAATAAAGAGTTAGAGATATTGAAAAAAAACCAAACAGAAATCCTTGACATGAAGGAAACAATAAACCAAATTAAGAACTCCATAGAAAGCATATCCAATAGGATAGAACACCTGGAAGACAGAACCTCAGACATTGAAGACAAAATATTTGACCTTGAAAACAAAGTTGAACAAACAGAGAAGATGGTAAGAAATCATGAACAGAATCTACAAGAACTATGGGATATCATGAAAAGGCCAAATTTAAGAATTATTGGGATTGAGGAAGGTCTAGAGAAACAAGCCAAAGGAATGAACAACCTATTCAATGAAATAATATCAGAAAATTTCCCAAATCTGAAGAATGAAATGGAAAATCAAGTTCAAGAGGCTTATAGGACTCCAAATACACAAAATTACAACAGACCCACACCAAGGCACATTATAATGAAAATACCTAACATACAAAATAAAGACAGAATTTTAAAGGCTGTGAGAGAAAAGAACCAAATTACATTCAGGGGGAAACCAATACGCATATCAGCAGATTTTTCAATCCAGACCCTAAAAGCTAGAAGGTCCTGGAACAACATTTTTCAAGCCCTGAAAGAAAATGGATGCCAACCAAGAATCTTATACCCAGCAAAACTTACCTTCAAATTTGACGATGAAATAAAATCCTTCCATGATAAACAAAAGCTAAAAGAATTTACAAAAAGAAAGCCAGCATTAAAAACTTACTAAAGATAAAATATACTGGAATCTAGAATTTCACAATATAGTGTAGTTTCCTCTTAAAAGTAATTGTAATTTTGAGAATTTTAAAATGGTTGGTTTTTGGAAATACCACACTCCAACTTCATACATTTAATGTTTTTCCATCTGATAAAGAATGAGTATCTCTGGGTGGCAGGAACTGGAAATATGGAGAGGAATAAGAAAGAGACATGATCTCAGGAGGGTCACAGTCTAAGGTATCAAAGAAACAATGCAGGATAAAACCATAGCTCTGTTTCTATGATTTGATGAATTTAAATTTTCTATTATTTATCATAGAACTGGAGAAATTTAAAACTGAGAAAGTCCTCACAGGTAATCTATTATACTGACCACTTCATGTTACAAATATGTGTCCCAGAAATTAAAATTTCAGTTTTATAGTTATTAAATTTCTTCCACATGACAAACACAAAGAGCAGAGAATTATATACATCTTGCTTTACTGCTTTTCATCATTTCAAAACATGGAATCAGTGCTGTGCCAAAAGGAAGATTTGGGATTACTTTTTCTTCTAGTAAACTAGAAGAAAAAGGAGCACAGGAGAAGGCCATCTTCCCTAGGTTTTCAGAGTTGGGATTTTTACTGGTGAAGATGCATTGAAACTAAATCTGGAGGGTTGAGTAGGAATTTTCATCAAAGAAAAAAAAAGGTGATCATGATATTTCAGGTTGAAAAAAATAACAAATGTAGAAAATCCAGAGGTAATGAGACCTTTGTGAGTCAGAGAAACTTAAAGATGTTGCTTACTTTGATAATGTAAGGGCTCTTGTGATGGGATAGAGATATCAGTAGGGCTCATGTTGTTCTGGGAAATGAAAGACTAGCAGAAGTGTCAAAGCAAAGGGGTGACAGGTCCATATTTCTTTCAAATTTTCACTCTATCAAGTGGATGGAAGGGAGAGAACATGGAGGGAAGAGAGACACACTGCAAGTAACTGCAGTCTCCAAGTGAATGATGACAGGGTCCTAGGCATGATTAGTGAGAGTAAGGATGAGGAAAAAAGACAGGATTTCACAGCTCCTTAGGAGGTTAAATTGGAAGTACTTGGTAGCTGAAGGGAAGTATCATGTGTGGAAAAGTGCGGAAAGGATAACCCCAGATGTCTAACTTGTTTAGGTAATAGGGGGCGATGCAGGTTTTAAAAAGACAGGAGGTTGTCTACTAGATGATAGTGTAAATTTGAACAAAATGTAGAACATCCAAGAAATATGGAAGAGGCAATTAATTAAATGACTCTAAATCTCAGGAGAGATTTGTGCTGGCCTGTCTTGGAACACCCATCTCAGATATCTAATCTCATCCAACACCTATTCATTGTTTAAAATTTAAATCACGTATTGCTCCCTTTTATGCCTGGGCTAACTTTATCTCATGTTTACCATAGCAACGATGTTAGTCACACCTTTTGCTACATTTTTCAATTATTTATTTTCTTTTTAAAAAGTTAATATGCATTTTTTTTCCATTTTATTCAATCCCTTGAAGATAGTAACATGCTTGCTTTCTTAGGCCATCCTAAGTGTTTAGGCATCCTAACATGTCTAGATGCATGATAGGCAAACACAACAAATGCTTGTTAGATTGAAACTTTACTGAGTAAAGCAAAGATTTGTTTAGTGATGTAAGTAATAGAATTTAGGTTGGAGCCAGATTGTTCAGGGCCTTATATGCTAATTCAAGGGTTTGGATTTATCGTTTTCATTTTGACTACCATGCTAATTGTTAATGTGTAAAGGGGTTATTTTACAATGATTTATGTGCATTTTACTGGACATTTATTCCTATACTCATGAATGTCAGATATGAATTATGTGTAACCTTGAAAGTTACCATGTTACATATTTGAATGGATAATGATAAGACAAGGCACTGGATTTCATCTTCTTTTGCTAAGCTAATGTCACCTTTCTTCAGTGTCTTCAATAATGGTGCAGAAAGCAAAGAGTTTTAATTCTTGTTTGCTACTCTGAAAGATTGGGCTGTATTTTGGATTAGCAAATTAATTTATGCACACACATATATATAAAACTACTAAACTACTAAATATGTCCTACTCAATAAATAAAATCCTGTTATCTTTTGATCTTACATTAGATTTCGTATGTTTAAACTTGGTTTAACATGCACATACCTATTTCAGATAGGTCTCTTAATCAGAAGTAAACTGAACTCCTCTCATAAAATCTTCACCAAAAGCACTAATTATAATGATTACTTATCAAACTTAGAACAGATGTGTTTTAAAAGATCCACTCCACGGTTTTGTTTGAAAAATTCTGTTAATTTTATTCTAAGTAAGGCCAGGGTTTACGATTCTAATTGAGAAATTCACAATGATTATGAGCTAATTTGATAGATTGCCAAATGAATATTAATTTTGATACTTGTGAAATGTATTATTTCCATGTTTAATTGAAGGAATGATAACAGACCATTGTAGCAATCCCATTATTGCAAGTGGTATGCATCGTGAATTAATCACATGGATGATAATAACTTGTTACTATCTACAGCTCCATTTTGATATGTAAAACTCCTAACAAAGTGATTTTATTTCTAGCATCCCTAAAATAAAAAGAAAACGCAGTAGTCTATTTTAAATATTGAAAGTCATCGTTGTTTATATAAACTATACAAAAATGTAAATATAGACAATAGTATCTTAAGAGTTTTATTATCATAATTTCTCAAATCATTTTCAGACTTATTTTAAATATGAAAGTTGGTTAATACCAGTGCTGTGACATGCTACAGCTGTCTAAAACAGTGGCACCTGGCCACACTGAAATGTGGTTGGAGCTGCTGAGTCACTACATTTGTAATTTTACTTAATTTTAAACATATGATTTTATTAGTTACCTGTGGGTAGTGATTACGCCATTGGACAGCACAAATTCATAGATTTACAACCATATTTCCAAAATGTATGAAAGTTATCTTCATTGCATTTATTTTACATAACACTTTTAAGCTTATTTTAAACATAAAACTTCTAAATTTTTCCAAGTAATATTATGTTTTCAAACTTAAGTAGTGACAGTATTCATTTTTTAGATATTAATTCTATAAAACAGCCTACAGCATTATTGTTCTTAACTGGGATCAGCACCTAAAAGATAAAACTTTGACATATAATCTTTATATTTGTGTTAATCCCTTTTTAGCAGCATTAAAAGACCAATTACTGTTTATGATTAGTATGCTCATTTCTTAATATTGAAAGACTTTCTCAAGCTTGCTAATTGTCAAGATTAAATACTAGGCTCTTAACTTCTCACTCTTTTTTGCTGGAGTAAACTAATGGTGACCTGGAACAGACTGAAAATTCCTCCAAAAAGAAAACTGAATAAATTCCTACAAAGCTAAAGGATACTGTCAACTCCTTCTGCTACCTAGAAAGAGGCACAAAGTATTTTGATGCTGCACTCCACAAAATAATGCCTGGTTATCCTCTGGAGTTATCAGAACCTGAACCCCAATGTATGCATAAGGGTGAAAAGGTCTGTTCTTGATATTTTGTTAGGATGAAGTAATATCCAAATTATTCACCCTTTAAAATGATTTCAAAAGTAGGCTCATTCTTTTGCAGCAATAGAAGCAAGAGTATGTGACAGTCTGGATGTGGTGAGAAAGATAAGACTTCTAAATACCAAGTCATTATAATTCTCGGAGGTAGTGATATCTGGGACAATTTACATACACATACTTGAATAGTGCTTAAAATTACTGCCTGATTCTGTTACGCCTTCTCTTAAGAGGCTTCAATTACCAGTTCTCCATGTGCTTGTACAAGGATCTCCAGAACCTTTGAACATGAAATTCTGGTTAGGAAAAAACTATCAAATGGATACCCATGTGTATATTTATCTCTAAATTTTAGACATTTAGTTACAAAATGTATAAACTGTATTTTAAGTTATATTCGTTAATCATATGACTTTTGTGTTTGGAGAAAAATTTTTTTCCAACCTCTTTCATTTTCCTGTTCAACAGTTTATCATTTTCACAATTCATTTTGGGGGATCATTGTCTTAGAGAATGAAGTTCAAACATTGCTTCCCTATTTTCTAGTACCAGAATTATGGCTTTTCCCCTTCTTTCCTACTAATTTTCCCTACTGATTTCCATGGTCTCTCCACTGTGCCAGATAGTTTCAAATGCTTTTTGTTTGGGTTGAATTTCTTTTATGTAGTTTTTACCCCAACATTTTAATTATAAAAACATCTTTAATAAAAGATGTAAATAGAAAAAATATTGATAATTCTCAACAAGTTAATTTCATCACAAATATAATTTGAGCTGTGTCTAAAGCCTCCTTCACTACCAGTATGGAAGTATTTGAAGTTGTAAACATGCTCTGAACCTTTAAAACGTTTTTGTCAATATTTATTCCTTCTTGTCCAACAATCCTTTCTCTCCTTTGATTTTTCTTCCTCTTTCATTTTTAATTCCGATGTATGTATATTTACTTCCTCAAAATTTAAAAATCAGTGTTCTAATGGTGCATATACAAGGTAAGAGAAATTAAATTCCAAGTAGATTGGCTTGGAATGTTCTCACATCATAGAGTCACAAAAATTTATACAATGGCTAGGGAAAATAATATGCTAAAATCTGAGAATACTAGGATGTAAACACTGTATTTTAGGTTGTGTTGATTATTATATGATAGTTGTGGTTAGAACAAGAAATGTGCGTAATTGTTAGGTTTCAGTGATTGAAACTAGAAGATAAAAACAACAGATTAGCACTTTAGAAATAATAAAAATCCCTAGGTAGACTGCTTCTAGGGTCTATGAATGGGGTGGGGAACACCAAAAAGTATGTCAGTGTCTTCATGTAGAAGAATTTTTTTCTCATTTTTGCTATCTTTAAAAGTTAAGCACTTAAAGGAAATACTTCGACTATGAAGAGTGATACACGACAACAAATTTAGATTTCATATTACTGAATCCATTAAACTCACTTTGTTTCTATTTAATGATGTTTGACAAGCATTAGTAATGTTCCTTAAAACTAGTAGCATAATTTTATTGAAAATTTTACATGTTGATTTACTATGTGAGGTATTGTTTAAATTAAGGCTTCTATAGGCTTCTTTTATTCAAACACACACAATTTAATATCAGTACCTAGGAAAATAGATCTATCCAGTTCCTCTGTTTATTTCTGTTCAAATTCTGTAACATTCCACTGTGTTATTTCCTCAGTTTCAAACTTACTCTCACCTGCTTCAGTTCCAAATTCATTTCTGTCCAACGGCTCCCTCCTGGTGCTTCACGGTGCACCAGTGTCCACTTTGCTGACTTCTCTGATCATTGCATGCAGGAGGTATTTACTCTCCTGTGAGTTAGTCTGACACTCACCATATATTATTTTGACATTATACCCCAGCATTTAGTGGAATGCCTGTCACACAGAGAATCATATGTATTTGGGGAATCAATGAGTGAACGAACACATAGAATATTCATATGGTATTCATTAGGGTTTGTACTGTCTATTTCCTCATGGTTACAGACAGAAATTTTGACCATTCTTTTACAATAAAACTAGACGGAGGACAAGGATTATTCCTGTGTACTTTTCAATCATTGTGTTCCTCACTTCACCAGGATAAAAGTAGTACAAACAAACTAGTTAAATTGAATTATATCCACCCATTTCACTCTGTAATGAAGTAATCAGGGCTGAGGGATTCCAAAGTCAGTTAAAAATATTTTGAGTCCAGAATATTTCCTGAGCCCTGGTTCAGCTCCCATTTACTTATTCAAAAAAGAGTTATGAATTCTTACCTTCTGCCTACCATTTTCAAAATTGAAATTATTGAAGTCTATGGAGGGAGTAATTTCATTTCCTCTTTATTATCAATCCACAGTCTGTATTAACCCTCCTAAGTTAAAGTAAGCATTGTAGGAAGATATATTCAGTATCCTATTCAGCACAATGAAAAAATTTATTTGGGATAATTAGTTTTAATATTTCAGAATTTTAAAAAATTCTTAATGAAGCTTATATTACATAAATCTGAGTCAGATGAAACTTTATTAAATTTACTTTAATTATGACATTTATTGTAATATCAATTTTTCCTTAAAATAATAATTTTAAAGAGTAAAAGAAATAGATCCTAGCAACTTTTTAAAGAGAATATATCTCTGTTAATAAAGTTTCTCTCTAGATCTTTTTGAGAAAATGTGACTCTTAAAGTGATGATTAATTTATGTGGTAACAATCAATAAACTAAACATTGAAAATTGTCAGAGACCTTAAAAATGTCAAGGAAACAGTGGAAAACTTTATCCCTTTTATGGTTTGGATGTGAGGTGTCCCCCAAAAGTTCACATGTGAGACAATGCAAGAAGGTTCAGATTTAAAAAATGATTGTGTTGTGAGAGTCTCAATCCAAATCACTGAATTAATCCCCTGAAAGGGATTAATCCCCTGAAAGGGTTTAATTGGGTGATAATTGAAGTGGTAGGGTGGGACTGGAGGATATGGGCAGTAGGGTAGGGTGTGGTTTTGGTGTATATATTTGTATCTGAAAAGTGGAGTCTCTCTCTACTTCTTGATAATGTGAGCGCTTCCCTCTGCCACGCTCTTCTGCCATGATGTTCTGCCTCACCTCAAACCCCAAGGAATGGGACAGGCTTTCTATGGACTAAGACCCCTGAAACTGTGAGCCCTCAAATAAACTTTTCCTCCTCTATAGTTGTACTGGTCAGATCATTTAGTCAGCAGCAAAAAAGCTGACTAAAACAATCCCTCAAAGAAATTAGGAGGATCTGTCGCAGAGTGGATAGGGATTCAAAGGGAAGAATGTCCTAACACAGGCTCCAGATTTGATGTTTGGGTACCCACCAATGATCTTTTTGCAACACAGTGAATCCTTGAGAATAATGTACAGTTCTTACTCATCTGCGCATCCACAATACCAGGCTCTAAACAAATAAATATGGGATGAAAGATTGAATGGACAATAATATTCAATAGCATAAAGTTTTCATTTCCATAGGATCAGTTTAATTTAGTTTGTATATGCTCAACCAAATGAGTACATTTAAGCAACATTAAAAGTAAATGATGTTTATTGTGTCAACTTCAAATGCAGAGTATAAGCATAACATAACATTATACTATGTGAGCATGCATGTTATACTAGAATTTTGACCTAAAATAATGTTCCTGTGGTTGTTGCATCACAATCTTACAAATATTTGAATTATTTGTTCAGATTAAAATAAGAGTAAATATGGGTAATAGTTTTATATGTATACTTTAGATTTGTGTTTGAATGTGTTGCCATATTCCTTAGACAAATAAAATCCAAAGTAGTTTAAAGTGAGAATCACTACCAGAAAAATAAAATAAAACAACAAAACATGGGTGTAAAAAAGGAAAGGTGATATTTTGGAGGTAAATCTCTTAGGGTTTCCCCAAAGGAGAACCAAATGGTTTGGTCTAACAATGATAAATCAAAATACAGACTAATAGTCCTCTTATTAGAATCGTGGTGAGACAAGCAATGTTACTCATGAAGCACACTTTAAATAGGACTGGGTAAAGAACTTAAATAAACCTCAGGAACTACAAGTTATGTGAGAAAATTTCTATCTCAGTTATTCTGTTCGTTACCATTTGAATGTCCCCTCCTTTTCAACATAGGCTCATATTATGTTCCAACATATTATGTTTCAACTACTAACAGCATTTACATATTTAAGGAAATGCATATAGCTAGAAGTATCAAATTGAACTACTGGTCTTAAATAACCAATAAAAGCCTTTTACCTATCACTGAAAGCTATAAATAATGTGCAAAATCATCCAGGTTTAGACAAGTCTCAGAAAGTTGTTATCCAGCTACTTTTGCCTATAAACAAAAAGTGAAAGAAAGAAAGAAACTCCTTCAGACACTACATTAACACAACTTTTCCTCTTCTTAAATAATTTTTATTTAGAATTCTAATAAAAGCCAGAAAAAATGCAGTGGAAAAATTTTACTGAATTCAGATCCAATCTCTTTTAATTTCCCCTGCTATGATCTTTCATCCTGGAACCACTGGTAATTATTCTAGATGTATTGAACATTTTGTGATAATTTGTAAATCAACTACTATATGCACAGCTAGGCAAACTGGGGTTTGGAGGGGGCATAGAAATCTATATTACATGGAATAATATATACATATATTATTGATATATATTGCATGGAATTCTAAGTTTCTATATATTGATATACATTACATGAAATTCTGTTTATAAGTTCTTTAATTTTTTTTCTTCAACTTCCCTGTCAATGGTTTTATTATAATTTAATGTGAATTCAGACAATTCCTTTAACAAATGAGCATGTCGATTTTAAACTTATGAAATACCAGGGATTTGGCATCTGTACAGGAGCCTCTCTGCTGCTGGTTTACTGCCCTGCCTTAATCAGTCCACCTCCATCAACAAGCCTTTTTAGAGAGTCAGTGACCCATCCGTAGGTGCACTCAAGCTGCATGCAGCACTATTGTTTAACACCGTGAAATCCTGCCTGCCAGACGGTACCATAGGGAAATGGCATCACTGGCAGGTGGCTGGTTTTCCTTGATGTTTCGATACCTATTTCTGGCAAAGATGCTTTCCCCTTCTGATTTTGCTACTCCCTCTCCCTTACAAAAAGCTGTCTTCCCAAGAGCCTTCCCCTAGTGTCAGGGACCAGAGTTCATTTCTGTCAGTTCTCAGGTTGATAGCCCATCACAGAGTAATGTCCAAACATGGGGAATTGTGATAATTAAACTTCTTTTTTTCTTTGCACAGAATAACTAATTGTAAAAATTGGCAGTCTGCCTGCCATTTGAAAGTGAAGAAAACATCTTGTTTTAACATCTGAGCAGGGATTTTTTTTTGTAATCTGTAAACAATTGGACCATATGTAGTGTGATGGGAAACATGAAGGCTGTGATGGAACATCATTGAGGAACCTTGTGTTTAATCACTGTTCTTTGATTCACTGAAACAGAAATTAGCTTTTAAGTTCTGGGTTTTATCATGTTTTAAAGAGACCATTTTCCTTAAAATATCAGACAGCATTAACAATTTACTAAGTCATAACTGAGAGAGAGGCAAAGGCATTCTGATTTTTTTTTAAATGTAAATGTGTTTTTAAGACACCTAAACAGGTAACAGATGTAGCCGTGGGCTTTCATAGCCTTTGTTTTGGCCTGTAGTCACTTCTATGACACAAAGACTCTCCACACAATATGGTTCCACTCTGAGAAGGTGAATTTCTTTTCTAAATAAATTCTGTTGTTGAAACTGAAGCCAAACACACAAACAAACAACGACAACACACACACACACACACACACACACAAACACACACAAAATCCCACCACTGATTAAGTTAAAATCTTAAACTAGATGATGGTACTCTCTGCTAATTCCACTCTTTCCCATCTTATTGTGCACAGCGTGGACAAGCTAGTGGATATTTTTAAAGGTAATCAGGAGATAACTTGAAGTTTTCCTATCTTATGAAGGATTCTTACATATCAAGACTAAATTTCTTTGTATTTAGTTGATAACTTAAAGAAAAACAAAACGACCAAGAGAATTTTGAAATGATCACTGAAAGCACACAGAAACCACAACCGACAGGGGAACTTATGCAAGAGATCCTATTAAGCAGACAGGCAGAGTGTCTCCCTGCAGGGTGAGAGACAGAGAAAATGAGAGAGAGAGAGAGAGAAAGAGAGAGAGAGAGCAAGAGAGCATGCACAAGAGAGAGCAAGGGAGAGAGAGAGAGTGAAAGCCAGGAGGAGAGAGAAAAATGGCAAGGGAGCTATTCTTAAGTAGTGGAATTTTGCGGGCTAATGGGCTAATAACAACGGACCAATGGCTGGCGAGGAGGTTTGTGGGCTAGCAATCTGGGTTGTAAAGTGGTGTAGGGGAGAGAGAATAATGGGAGCAGCAAAAGCAGATCTTATGCCAGTAATCACAATGGCAGCAATCCCTAGCACCTACGAAGACAGGTACAGAGCTAGGTTCTCTGGCTGTCTTGACATTGTGTCTTTGGGTTCTCAGAGACTAATTTTATCTTTCTGTGCCTTGATGTACTTCTCTCAAAAATTAGTTAGTTAGATCAGATCATTGATCTTAAAAGGCAGTAGGAATAAGAGGAAAATCAGAATCATCTGAAGAACTTTTGCAAAACAACGTTGGGGAGAATGTCTCCTTCAACCTCCAGCTTCTCCACCTCCCTGTTGGCAATCCAGTGTTGCCAGTTGGAAGTATGTCCTACTGGAGAACACTGGCTGATAACTCTCAAGAATAGCCTGTTGGACTCTATTGAAGATTAAAAAGCATCTCATTTTTGGATGTACTGAATCTCATATTTTTCACTCTAGGCCCCAGCTGTTTTTGACTTGATAAAGTTTGGATTGTTTTATTTTTGATAATTTTAAGGCTTTTTTTTTGTGTGTGTGTCACTATCCCACATTAAATTTAAGTAGGAAGAACACATGTACCGATATTCTGCCATAAATTCCTTTATGCCTCAACTGTCTCCCAACTTCAGTCTATTTTGGAAAACTGTACTTACAGGTCTCAGTCAGTAAGCTGAAAATGACAAAGGAGCCCTCCACTTCTCTGCTGTAAAAGTTGTACTTACCTTGTTTTCATGAAACCAACCTCCGTTTCCAAGGAAACAAGAACAAAAAGGCAGTTGGCAGCTAGCATCTGGGACTTAGAAGAACTCTCACATGTCAATTTCAACTGCTGGCTGCCGGCTCAAACCTAAAAATGTGGGGTATTAAAATCACCTTCAGACTTTTAACACAGAAAAGAATATTAAACAAGTACTTTTTTATTCTTAATTTAAAAATAATTGAGTTTAATAGAAAACCATTTAAAATACCTTGGAAAGAATATAACAAATTAAGTGCCTTTTAATTGTTAGAAATAATACAAATTCAAGGTTTATTTTAAAAACAGTTGGAACATGTATTTTAGGAATATTTTCTTAAATTTACATCCTTTCTTTTTTTCCCATTCTCTGTTTTTTACTTTAATTATGTTGACTTCTTCCTTTTTATTGCTTTCTTTCTTTTAACTTCTAACTACTACTACTACTACTAATAATAATAATTATAATAATATTGCTACTACAAATTTTCCTCCCTCCTCCTCCTTTTCCTCTTCCTCCTCTCCTCCTCCTCCTCTTCTCCTTCTTCTTCTTCTTCTCCCCCTTCCTCCTCCTTCTTCTTCCCCTTCCTCCTCCTCCTTCTTCTTCTCTCATGTGAAAATTTACTTTTTGCAAAAAATATACTTCTTCATGTGCAAAAGATATGTTTTGTTTTACCCACAAAGTTTTGCAGTCTTTTTTCTTAATTATTCTAATACATTGATGCTTTCTCTTAAAGGTATAATTTTGTGATTTTAAGCTAGATACCCACATAACACTGTCTTCCTCTTCTGAGTAGTTACTGTTTGCTTTGCATGGTTATGTACTTAAGAGTTCTTTACCATCCTTATCATTCCATATAGTTTCACTTCATTGTTCCTAGATTCATTTTAGTTTATGAGACTCCTGCTAGAAGATGAACCTGGCTGGAATGCAAGATTTGCACAGGGAAGAAGTGAGAGCTAAGATAGATATATACATATTTTTTAAATTGAAAGCAGAAACTTATGGAAATACATTAGTCATTTAGACATCCCTAGAAATTGATTAAATTATTGTTGTTTCAAACTGATTCTTAAAAATCTTGGGTTATATTATTTTATATTATTATGTTATTTGATTAACATCTTCAAGTTAAAAATGTTTTAGAAATCCCCTCCTTGACTGTTATCATTTAATAGTATACCAGTGACTTTGAACTTCAAGACATGTGTGGATAGATATTAATTAATGATGTATTGTGCAAATTATGCAGTAATTTGTCACCTTTGTAATGTGGACTTAGTACTTTTTTTACTGGTAGTCTATTTTCAATGGGTTATATATAAATGGAAACCGTATACTTCTGGAAATTGTTTCCATGTCAGATTTTGTAATAGATAATCCTTTCTTTTCCCCAAAATAAAACTATAGGAAATATCAAGGTAAATTTATGAAAGAACATTTTTATTGTAAATTCTCCTAATTTCTCTATCCCAAAATATGTATTTATAAAATTCTTGATTTTTTTCTTTACTTGGTACAGCATCCTAAAAATATATTTTTCATGTATGAATTCAGATATTGTTTAATATTTTCCCTTTTAGGGAGTTAGGCAAAAAGGATTCTCATTTTTAGTACTTATTGCTATTCTAAGAGAAAAAAAATTCACAAGAAGAGAAATTATTGGTACTTGCTTGAAGACCATAATAAGGCTATGCAACTGATAGTTTATAACTAATTGATGCATTACAAATGATAAAATTGATCTGCCATGTTTTTTAAGTAGGAAAAATATGGCAAAATATTCTCCAAAATTTGGCCAAATTATAAGATGAAATCGAATCTCAACATTATTGTTTTAGTTTTAATGTAGTTAAGATGTAATTCAGATAACAAAGTCATCATTTAAAATGTACTCTTGATATTTTAGAATATTCACAATATAGTACAACCTGAACCACTATCTAAGAGGAACATTTTTCTCATCCAAAGAGGAAGACTCACACCCCATACCATTACCAGCTACTATCCATCCTTTCCCTCCATTCTCTGGCAATGGCATACATACTCTGACTTTATAGATCCACCTATTCTAGACACTTTGTATAAATAGTACCCTATAACATGTGACCTCTATATTTGATATGTTTGAGGGTCATCCATGTTGCAGCACATATCAGTACTTCATTCCTTTTTATGTTCCTTAATATTACATTGAATAAATATAACACATTTTAGTTATTCATTTATCAGTTAATGGAAATTTTCTCTTAGTTCTATTCATTGGCAATTAGAAATAATGCTGCAATGAACATTAATGTGTATTGTGTGTATAAACATATGTTTTGACTCTCTTGGGTATATACATAGGAGTGAAATTGCTAAGGCCATATGGTGATTCCAAAATATTATTTTAACTAAAATAATACAAACAATGTCTTTATGATGTTGAGAATGAGGCAGAAGGCAAAAGAATATAGAATTTTGTTCATAAAAGTTATTTTTAGGAGCTCATCGTCTACAACAAGAATAAGCAAATACATAAGTCAAGTGTATTTGTTGTTAGTAGAGTGATGTTTCTGTTTGTGTTTTTGCTTTTATTTCTGTGAAATTTTAGTAACAAAGAATTTAGTGTGACATGTTACTCAGATATCAAACATGTTAATTCTGTACTAAATTTCAAGAAAATATACAAATGTAGGCTGCAAACATCTAGATGAATTAGAAATGAGGATAGAGTGAAACCCTGTAATCATTACATAAAGACAGTCTCTAACTTACAATTACTTGTCTAATGATTTTTTAAAACTTTTTGATGGTGCAAAAGCAGTCACATTCAGTAGAAAACATGCTCCAGAATTTAAAACTTGATGTTTCTTGGGCTAGTGATAAACATTAAAATATTCTCTTGTTTTCTGCAGATAGTGAGCAGCAGTAGTGAGCCTGGGCTGCCAGTCATGTGATATGGGGGTACACAACCTAGGCTCTTCAGTGTGCTGTGCTGCCAAGTGCAATGTTCAGCAAGTTAGGTACAGTAAAGGGCACTTTCAGTCACTTTTCAGATATTTTTAACTTATTATATTCCTTTTGGGGTACAAACCATTGTAAGTCAAGGAGCATCTATATTAATATCTGAAGCCACAAAATCCCTCTATGTTCTACGATTCTTTTTTAACATGCCTATTTAATATTAAGTGCTTCACATTTACCCATTTCATTGAAAGAATGATTTTAGCCTCATCTCTTTACACATTTGTATAATTTTCTGAGACAATTATGACATGTACCTGAGAGTAGAATTTCAGATCAACTAATCATTTTCTTTAGATTGTTCTCTTTTGTTCTTGCTTCTGTTTATTTCTGCGTGTTTTAATATGTATTTTAAAGCATATATATATATTAAACAACACATATGTACATATTCCACACATGTATGTGTATGTGTGTGTTTGTGTGCATATATTCTCCCTTTTTTTTAATTAGGAAAACTTTTTTATATGAGTATGTTTATTCTAAGATGATATTTACCTGTGCTCAATAATTTACTTCCATCTTTACAAAAAAAATTGCAATTCTTTAATGGTACTGTATGCACTTTACCACCAAGATCCATCCCCAGTCCTTTTTTATTTTATTTTGAGACAGAATCTTCTTAGGTTGCCCAGACTGGCCTTGAACTTTCTATCCTCCTGCCTCAGCCTCCTGAATTACTGGGATTACAGGCATGGGCTACCATGTCCAGTTAAATTGCAATTTTTTACAAAAATATTATTCTCATTTAATTTTCCATTCTTGAAAAGTGATGGCAATAAAGTCACATGTAAATCATCAGTCCAACTGGATCTTTCTTATCTTTTCTAATGAACTTTTACTAAACATTTCTTATTATCATTTATTTTGCAAAATATGTACTAATGAAAGAAGTTAAAATAACAGACTTTTTTTTTGGCAAGGCTGATAATCAAGCCCAGCTCCTCACATATGCTGGGCCAGTACTACTGAGCTCTATCCCCAACCTAGATGCTATATTTTAAAAACAGAAACAAAAAGTATGTGTATTTATGATTACACAAATGGTATGCCTTTACGCCATGTACAAATAGAGAAACAACATGTATCCCATTTGTTTACAATAAAAAAAAAAGTATGTGTATAGATTATCTAATGCTATGTCAACCTCTGAGAAAGAACAGCCTTCTTTCAAAAAATTTGTTTCTCCATGTTCATCATTGTCTTTTTTTTCTCCTGATAATGCTTATTCTTTCTCAATGTCCCCCACTGTCTTTCACTTACACATTCCTTTCCAATCATCCAATGACCCTTCAACATGCTTTCTTGTTTAAATACTTTTTCAGCTGGTCAAATTCAGATCACTTAATCTTTCTTACTCATCATCTTACTAATATTTACTGAGTTCTTAATATGTCCTTGACACTTTGGGAGGAATTTCAGACTACAGAACAAATGTAGAGTATTCCCAAAAGTCCAAAATGTCTTTCTATAAATGTAGTATTTCTATAAATGTAGTATTACCAAAATGGGAGAAAATACAGATGCAATATATATAATAAGAAAAATGAGAAATTACACTCCACTTGTGTATGATCAATCAAAATGTATTAATGCATTCTACTGCCATGTACAACAAATTAGAATAAATTAAAAAATTTTTAAAAATACATTACTATATGTACGTGTATGAATACACGAATGGTATGAATCTACATTGTGCACAACCATAGAAATGAAAAGATGTACCCCATTTGTGTACAATGAATCAAAATGCAATCTGTAAAAATAAAATAATAATTTTAAAAAATTTTTAAAAATAAAAAGTAAAAATATAAAGACATGAAACATGAGTTTCTAAAGATAAATAAGTGATATATATGAACTTGATCAAAAGAAGACTATTTCATGGAAGAAGGGTAAAATCAGATTAGTAAATCTTAAGAAGGTGACTATCTTTACCTGTCTTAAGATATATCTTTGGAGATGTTCTGTTTTACTAAATTTTGTCAACTAAAACCTCATCAAGGGTTAAGGGCACTGAAAAACCAAAAAAACATAGAGAAAGAAGAGAAGGTTACTGAAGTGGGAGGAGAACATCTAACATAAGTTAACCCATTATGGAGTGTAAGACATTCCAATGGCTACAAAACGTTTCTGTAAGATTTGAGTTATATTGGTAACAAAATGTTTGAACAGTCAGTATTCCAAATGATGTGAATTTAACCTTGACCATTATACAGATCAAGCTCTTAAATTTTTAAGTCAATGGAAAAGAAGAGGTGAAGTAGCCCAAAGTCTAAGAAGAATGTGTTATATGGATTCAAGCACAAGTACTGTGAAAGAGCAAGGAAGAGTTGCAAAACAAATAAGTGAGTTTGAAGAAAAGCCTGGAGCAAGAAAATCAGGCAAAAAAGAACTGACGAGTTTCTGGAAGGCCAGTTAATATTGCACCTAATGAGTTCAAATTTTAAACTGTATTCAATCATGACGCTTTCCTTGGATCCTGATAATCAAATAAGTGGCATGTGTAACATCTGATACAAGAATGGATATGCAGAAGGCCATTTTATAGAAATCATTGCAAATTATATCATGACAAAAACATGAGAGACAGATTTGGAGCTCATCTATGAAGAAGTATTAATTGAATCATGTTAGGTGCCTTTCTAAAGCTTGACTCTGCTAAGTTTTCTTATCTCTCCATGCATGTTCAAGTCTTATTAAACTGCCTGGATTCCTGCAGTAACATTCTGATGCCATCTTTATCTTTAGAATATGTTACTACTTTTGTCTTTCGAATGCTCACTAAATAGAAGTTTAGAGACAGGTATCTACACTGTTTAATATGGGGAGTTCATATCTATGTAATTCCAGTATTCCCATTTTAAAGATCCTTGATGGAGCACCACAAAACACTTTTTTGTGGTATATCATTTAATCTTGTTATAATGAGTGTGATAGGGATGACCATTTTTTTGAGGTCTGAGAAATAAAGTGTCTTGTTCAGTCACACAGTTTATTCAAGCACAGTGAAAACAAGAACTAAGGTATTAACTCTGAATTTTTCAATGCAGAAGGTTCCCTACACTGCTTGAGTGCTTGGATGAGCCCAGTACATAGTGGGAATGGAACATTCATCTCTCGAGAGAATGTTAGAGAGATGTGCATGCAATAGGCAAAATTAGCATGGACAGGAGGATCTCCCACCCTGAAATCATGAACAAAGGCAGGAAAACACTTTCATACTTATAAATTTTAATGATATATTATTTGTTGCTTATTTTCTATGCCTGAAGAATAGTGTATGTCATATATATTTCTCATGTAAATCTTCCAATAACTTTGCGGCAAAATAAAGTATGAGATCACTCAGAGTTTATGCTTTATCATTTTAAGATGTAATTTTATCTTAATAGATTTTCTGAAGAGCAAAACAACTCCAAATTAACTTAATATTATCCAACTTAACTAAAAAATTGTGTAAAAAAATGTGTATCTTAAAACATCAACACATGATTATTATGACATATTTATAACCCAGTAATGTGTATGTATATAAGTATGTATACACACATACATATGAAAGCATGATATTTGCTCATTAGAACATTAATTCACTTTGAGATAAAGTCATTAAGAAGGTAAGGGATTATTGCTGACTGGTGATTTAAGGCTGGTTTTAAATTTAATTCAGCAAATTGTTCCCATTGCTTTAATCCAGCCACATTCTGGTTTGTCTTCTGTCTAGATTATACATGGAACTAGCTAACCCTGAATAACTATTTATAAGAGATCAGAGGAGAAAGCAGAAAAAAAGAAACTAAAAAGTGCTTAGTTATACTATTTTGATATAAACAACTTTCAAGTGTTTCTGGTGAAAAAGGATTATTTGAAATTCAAAGTACTTTCATAATTCCATTGTAGACATTAGTTTGAAACACAGATCTCACCAAATCTTTAGTGTCAGTAATGCAAACTTGTAAAATTGACTGATTTGAACCATACCTATATTCTGCCCATCAGACGTTGAAGGTGCTAATGAACTGTGAAATGACCAAAGGCAGACCACCAGAGGAAAAGAAGAGAAGTCATAGACCCTGGTCACTAAATAACAGGAAATTTAACTATCTTAAGCATCTATCTAGTACATGTATTTTCTATAGAAATTTGTTAGAAATGTAGCTCAAATCTATTTTCTTAGGCTCTGAAGGCTAGGTTCATTTCATTGACCATAGCTGAAAACATCTTCCTCAATGTGGGGCTCTAGAGTGGAAAATATGGCCATTTTTTCCATGAAGCAAGATCATTAGTTATTGTAAGAAGTAGAAGTGTATTTTGCAAGTAATCATATTACAAATTACAGAAAATATCTCTACATGGATGTATATCTATTCTGAACTGAGGTTACAGATACTTTAGCCCAACTCTTTTCTTAAACACACAAAACTTTTTAAAGTATTAATTTTTATTATTTTCTGTGATCTTATTGATACATATAGAAATTTTAGTGGTGAGTTATTGATCCATGATTGATTTCAAAGTTTATCAGTTTGCGTTTAGAAAATAAAATTTAAATTTGTTGCTATACATGTGTGTCAGTATGCACACGTGCGTGAGTACAGGTGTGTGTGTGTGAGTAGATTTTATTATGATACCTAGAACCACTGAAGTCAAAAGAAAGGAACCTGGTAAATTGTTTAAAATTTTTACTCTATATAATAAATGTAAATATGGATATTTTAAAAGGAGCCTTTGGAAGGGAGTTATTTCTTTCTATTTTATTGATTCAGGAATTATTCACATGAAACTAAAACTTACAATTTGGGGATAAAATTTTGATGCTGATAAACTACTTTGCAACATTCTATTTCGATTGTTCCCCATTCTGATTCTGGTTTTCAGTTGCTTTATTTATTTATTTTATTTTGCTTTCAAACAGAACCACTGATTTTCTGCATGTCTTCATCATCTTGCACCCTATGAAAAATAAAAGAAGGACATGTACTCTTTTCATTTTGTTTTTAAGATTTCAAGGTTTTTTTTTCCTACTTGAAAATATAACCAAAAATTGATTTTACATTATTCTTTATTAGGATCTTTAGGAGTAAAAGAAATAGAACATCCAAATTAACTTGTAGATGATCTAATATTCTCGTCCAATATCGCAGATGTTTGTTATTGTAGGAATACAAGAAAATAATTTCATCAACTGCTGCAAAAAATTTCAGAAACCTAATGTTATGAGCTTTATTTTGAAGTCCAGAAACCCACTTTTAAATATTAATGTTTTATTTGTGTTATTGATGCCATGTAAGAAACGATATTTATTTTTAAATGTATTCCTGTTAAATTCTTATCCTAAGTTATTGTTTTTTCTCCAAACTTTCCAGGGAATCTGTTGTTCTTTCCCCCTCTCCAACAGTCTAAATATTGGCTGGTTTATTGTAGCACTAGTCACTGGAATTTTTTTTCCCTTTCAGTTCTGTTAATATTATCTTACCACACTATACTATACTCTTTCACTTTTCTTAGCTTTGATATTTCTTCCTTTCTTTGGAATATTATCTTATTTGACATTAGTAGCTATGCTCTAAACAATCCCTTTAAATTAAAGCATGTTCCCCACCTAGGCATTTTTGTATTATTATTATTGCTACTTCCACTACTGTGTATCTGTTCCCATTCTTGCTGTCATTGCAATGAAGTGGGGGACTGTCAAACCCATCTATAAGACCAAAGATGTATACCTTTGCCTCCCTGGCCATATCTAATTTTCCTTGAAACTTCAGCATATTTCCTTGAAACTTGTTATATTCAGGTGAGTTTCATGTGAGTGCACGGTCTGTAAGATTGCATATACTTAGGGCTTGAGAATGCCCTTTTGGAATACACATCACCCCAAAGGGATGAGTTAGAGAGCACAAAGTTAAGAGATTAATGCAGAATACAAAAAGGAGATGGAATGAATAGTGAACTAATGATTCTGCAGTTCCTGTGGGTACTGATGTTTCGTTTCATTTATGATAGACTGCTATCTTCACTAACAAATGTTGCATTGCATTTTATTAATTTGTTTCATGTAAGCTACTTCACAACGACTTCTGTTTCTGCACACATTCAGAATTTTATTTTATTTTTATAACTTGTGAGTCATCTGGTTTTAAATTTCTCCTTTTAAACATTTTCAAAGTTTTATCAAAAACTTGATTTTTTTACGAGGGATTATTTTAGGGGTGATGAAACTTTTCTTTGTCTTAATTATTGTCTAAACTCAGAGAACTATACACTACAAGGAGTGAATTTTAGTTTACCTAAAAAGTGTAAGTTTTAATGATACTGAATATACTACTGTATACTTTTTTACTGTCTATATCTTATATCTGAGAGGCCAAAGAAATATGAAATCAGAATTATCAAAGTCTATTTTTTGCTTTAGAATATAAGATTCATAAAGACAGGTGAATTTTCTTATGTTTTATCCTGATATCTACTACCTTATAGGTACCCAAGAAATGTTCAAAGAATGAATGAATGAATTATTGAACATTATTAGGTTCATAATTATACTCACAAATATTAAATGCTTGATTTCATCATTTAAAATATTAAACACAATTTTGAAGAATGTATACAGTTTAGCATATATTGCAAGCTATAAAGATATACAGTAGATACAGATATGTGTGTCCATTTATTTATTGATTGATCTTAAAAATGCTGCCCACGACTGACTTCACAATGTGGTTTAGGAAACCACTCCTGGGACTGGGGTTGTAGTCCAGTGGTGCTTGCCTAGCATGTGTAAGGCATTTTGGTTCTCAGCACTGCATATAAATAAATAAAATAAAGGTCTATCAGCAACTACAAACATATATACATAAATTTTAAAAAAAGAAAACTACTCTTACCAATTTATATTTTTTCCTCATAATTTCCTTGCTACATATTCAATGTGTATTAACATATTAACCAGCTCTTACAACATGCATCAGATAATGCACTTCTCCTAAGGAACTGGAATAAGACGGGATGTCAGGTTCATGCTTCAGAAATCTTGATAGTACAAGTTAATGTTCATCTAAGTAGGAATCCAGTCCTACTCACTTATGTAATATTCGTGTGCCATCTTATTTATACCCTACCATGAAGATACAAAATATCTTAAATCTTATAGATGAAAAGTCAGAATGATTGCTTTAGGCGTACATTATGTGTCAGTTCTAGATTATAAATTATAGTATGATTTATAAGTGTCAGTTCTAGATTCAAATCTTTCTTCTAACTGTAAACTGTCAATTTTTGCTGCTCTCCATGGTCAGGCAATGCATGATCTGTCCCCAAAATCATTCTAATATGAAGGCATTTGCTCAATATGCCTCTGGCTATAATCTATTTCTTTTGTTAAAAGTGTTTCATTTTAAGATTAGCCCTTCCAGGAAGACTTCATGTTTCCTCAGTCTAGGTTCTTATTTCACTTATTTTTTAGTTTAATCACACACTGCATTACATGCAATAAATGCCTACCACATGTAGAAGCAACTATTCTCTGTGAATACATAGATGGACCGCTAATTCATTTGTTAAGGAATCATTTCACTGGTTTGCCTTGGTTTCCCAGCTTTAGGCCTTGATTACAGATATTAATATGGAGGTTTACATTTCTTTTAATACACTTCATTTCTATTAGAACTTTTAGGTTCATAACAAAATTGAGTGGAAAATGCAGAGTTCCTCTTTCCTCCCACCTCCTTCCCCCCACCACAAGTATGACCTCCTCCATCCACACGCTCCACCAGGGTGGGATATTTGTTATGACTCATGAACCTACGCTGACATATCCTTATCACTTAGCCTATAGTGTACCCTGACTTCACTCTGTTTGGTGTATATTCTAAGGGTTTGGACAAATCTATAATACTGCCTTAGTCAATAAGTCAATAGTTACATGTTATTTGAAACACATCAGTGTATAGATAGAAATAGTACTTCAACCCTCAATGTATAGTGAATGGGTATGATTCTGAACAAGAAGAAAGAGAAGATGCAAATCAGTCAGAAAGCTTACAATATGAGCTGTTTAAAGAGCAACTGTGCTGGATCACTAGTATTTTCTTTGACTCTGATATCTGATATGTGAATATCAAGATTCATGGATATGCACTCTCAGGGACGATACTGTATGTCAGCCAGCTTCACCAATATACTAACTTCTTGGCTTCCACCTGAGTTAGTAAGGTCATTTATTTTTGTATGTTAAATATAAAAATCCCTAAGTCTCAGCAAAGATGCCTCAATTAATTTAAAATGCACAATAATGGGCTCTAAAATAACAACTGCATTTTAACCACTAAGTTCATTAAACATTTTCCCAAACTCATAACCATTATTTTGCTTAGTCAGATGTTTTCTCAAAGGAGAGTTCATTCATTTTAACTGCTTAAAGCACATGATGAATGAAGCAATTTGCTTTTTTATTTACATTTTACCACTGATAATATTTTATTAAAAATATCATCACAGAAGAGCTCACTGTGACTTTAATCAGTTCTCCCTTTCTATAACAATGCTTTGTTTTACATTAAAAAGTTTGGAGTTATGTTTGTGAATGATACAGAATAAGATGTTCCTGAAAATTATTAGAATGCCTGGTGTTAAAAATGCATTTAAGTCCATTGCTTAGTACAAATATAAGCACAAATATAAATTAGAAATCTCTCTCAAATAATAATTGTTTTTTCAGTGGTAACCAAGAAATATAGTATTTAGAATAAAGAGAAACTGTACTGTGTTGAAAGAGTTATGACAGTGATTTTTTTATTTATTTAAAGTTTATTTGAGAGAAGATAAATTGCAACTGACCATCTGAGACTTCTAAAGCACTTTTCAAGTATTACTCTTATTTACAATTCTAAAATAACAATAACCTTACATTTTCTTTTCATTCAGTAGTGTTCACAAAACAGGTTCATATTGGGACTTACCTCCTAATCAATACTAACATCAATTTTTGTTACCACCCACAACACTCATAAAATCTGGAAAATACTCATTTTGTTATTACTTGCAAATAATTGAAATAATAGTTAAGTGACTAACTAGGAAAAGAGAAAAACAGGCTATTATGAATGGAATATTCTTAAGCTACATTTTGGATACCACTCATATTAGATTTTCTTATATATTACCCTCAACTTCCTATTAATTTGAATATATTGAGATGACTTCTTGAATTTTTCCAGGTAAATATTTTTTTCACATATTTTTACCTGTCATTTGTTTAAATTCTCTTACTGAATGGGGTAAGCCTTTAAGTATAACCTAAAAACTTTGAAGTGGGTAGCCCTCTTTTTTTCTGCATTTAATGGTAATCCTTATATTGTATCTTAACTAAAAATAATGCATGCTGAAGATTTGGTGAATAACTTACAAGTCAACAAAATTTTCTTTGTACTTCTAGTTTGCTAAGAATTATTTTTCACTTAAAAAATAAGTATTGTGTTTTGTCAACTTCTTTTGTAAGATTTTTATTAAGGTGATTATAATTGTTCTTAAATCTGTTTGAGCGTATTAATAAATTTTCTTATATTTACTGAGATAATGACATCATAATACCATAATTGTTATCCTTTTAATAAACAATAATATCAGTTTAATAACAGTGTATTTCAATTGATAATATTACATCAAGGATTTTTATATCTGTCTTCACATGAAATTACCTTTTCTTGAGTATTTTTCTTGCTTAGTTTTTAAATTAACATTATTATATTTTTGCAAAATTTTCTGAATTATTTAAGACTTTCTGTCTCTGTCTTTCTCTAGCTCTTTGTCTCTCTCATTCTTTGCTCTAGAAAATTTACTGAGTAGAGAATTATTTGTTCATTGACATTTTGGGTAAAACTAAACCACTGGGCTTGGCATCATTGATAGGTATATATCTTTGACTGCTATTTATTATTGTCTATTATTATTGACCTATTAGAATTTGTATTCCTTGAGTCTGATAATTTCAAGTTTCCTAGAAAGCAATTCATTCTTCTATATGTTCAAATGTATTTACATAAAGTTATACATATAAAGTTGTGCTCATTAGTCTTTTAGTTTTTGAAATCTCTGAACCTATAAACATTCCTTTATTCCCTAGATCACTTATTTAGATTTCCCAGAACTTCATCTTGTTTAATGATCTTTTCAGAGAATTACCTTTGAATTTTATTGATAAATTCTAACTGTATTCTGTGTCTATTTTATATAACAAATTTATTTGAATTTATTTTACTATTTTTCTAGATGTGTTATTATAAAACAATTAAAATAAACTTTAGCTTTTAAATATTTTCAAAATTATAAATATTCTCTATGCCCTGCTTGTCCACACATCACAAGTTTTCAATCATAATATTCTCAATTATCAGTTATTTCCCAATATTTTATAATTTTAGTTTTAATTTTCTGTATGATTCTCAAATTATTTAATTTTCCCCCTTAACATGGAAATATTTGTGAGATACAGATCCAAGATTTTTTGCTAATTACTAATTTTGTTAGGTATGATTATTGAATTCAATAGTTGATTCCCAACTTTTGAACCTATTGAGATTTCCTTGCAATACACAGAAATCCAAACATGTGAAATGTCAATATATTGGAGGAAAATATATATACTAATTGAGTACAATTCTATTTATTTTCTATTACCTATTAGGTTTAGATTATTAATTGTTCTGACTTACATACTTCATATATTTACTTTTAAGATCGTAAATTTCTATGTACCATTGTAGGATTTTCATTTTTAATTTGTAGTCCCATCACATTTAAGTTTTATGTTGTGAAGACACTATTAGGGTATTAGATTTTTTTTTATTTCTGTATATTCTTGATGGGTTGTGACATAAATACGAAGGGTGCATCTTTATTAATTTTTATTAATTTGTCTATATTTTACTTTTTTAAGAAATTGATATTACTGTATGATCTTGATTTTTGAGAAAACATTGCCTGTTTTTTTTTTTTTTTTCTGTCATCCTTCCCTAGGTCTCTGGTGATATTTTGTGCAGCAAGCATATGAACCTTTTTGTGATACTTTACCACTTTCTGATCCTTTTTTGCTTTGAAGAAGGATAATAATGCAGTTAGACTATTCTAGTTTTTCCATAGTAACTGCTTTTGTTTTTACCTATTGCTATTATAGCACAACCCAAACATTAATTTATAAAACATGTAGTTGACTCTATGTTTATATGCGTTATATTTGGTATTAGTAAGAGTTCTCCAGAGAAATACCAATAAGGTGTGTGTGTGTGTGTGTGTGTGTGTGTGTGTGTGTGTGTGTGTGTGTAGAGAGAGAGAGAGAGACAGACAGACAGACAGACAGACAGTAAAGGAATTAGTTCATATAACTACAAATGCTGAGAAATCTCAAGATCAGCTGTTGTCAATCTGGAGACAAGCTGATGTTTCAGGTTGAGTCCGAAGACTGGAAAAAAACAGCATCCCATTTCAAAGCAATCAGGTGGGAGGATTTGTCTTTTACCTATAAAAGGATTAGAATTTATTTCCTGTTCAGGCCTTTATCTGACAGATTCAGGGTATATATCCCTTGAATGTTCATCAATTCTTTTTTATATACTGAGTCAATTTAAATACATAAAACACTATTGACAAAGTTGTTGAACATTTGAATGGTCATAGGTATTAATAAAACATTGATAACAGACTTTCAGTATCTGGTGTTCAGTCACTGAATGGATTTTCCTTACAGTGGTCGCTCATTTTTGAGACGTATAGAGAGATATAATTTGACAAAGATAATTGTATTTAACACATTATTAAGCTTTTAATAGGTAACATAGTCTATGACTTATATAGTCACAAATTTCTAAATTATTTATGCCTATGTCTAAATCAGACAGATGATACAATGTCATCCCACACAGTCTAAATAAACACACTATTGTTTAAGGAGACTTTCATGTGTTTGTAAATCTCTTAATATGCTTGTTTCATTTACATGGACCCCAAATTAATCTCAAGGAATTCGGTATATCATATACTACCTCTCTAAAATCTCAGGAATATAATTATAGCACCTACCTCAAGAACTAAAGGTTATATTGTCTAATGAAAAGTATGAAACACTGTGAAGAATTACATTCATGAATTTACACTCATTTCATTGATGAAAAGGTGGTTAAAACTAGTTGTACACAAGAAAAACTACATGGATAAGACATAAAAATATGTACACATCTAAAAAATTTTCTCAAACCTATGTAAAATTTTCAGTGAGGTTATCTCTGCCATCTAATTACACACCATTTAGAGAGTAATGCATAAGAAAGAAAAGAAGAGGGAGGAAGGGACACTGATTTCATAACCCATTGGGTCAAAATTAACAAATATTGCTTCCACTCATATTTTCATTGGCATGAAATAAGTACATAACCAAGGTTTTGAAGGCAAAATTCTATCTCCCATGCCTAGATGAACACATTCATTGACTATATTATATTACATAGCAAAAGGGACTAGGCATGATTAATTTAGGACCTTCATGTGGTGAGATTATCTTGGATTACTCAGGTAAACCCTATCTAATCACATAGGTCCTTAAAATAGGAGAACATTTCTGGCTGTGGTCAGAGAGAGATGTGACTATAGACAAGAGATGGGAAACTGAAATTCTGCCTGTTTTGAAGATGAAGGAAGAGGGTCACAAGCTGAGAAATATAGGAAGCCTGTAGCAGTTGGGAAAGACACAGAAACAGATTCTCACCTAGGGTCTCAAAAAAAGAAGCGAGCAAGGGCTGGGGAGGTAGCTCAGTCGGTAGAATGCTTGCCTTGCAAGCACAAGACTCTGGGTTCGATCCCCAGCACCAAAAAAAAAAAAACAAAAAAAGAGCACGGTTAGACTTTTTTTCCCATATAATTATTTTTTTACTTTTTTAAATTATATATATATTTTTTTATTTTTACAGATGTATCCCAATTATTTTTAAAGACTGCATTTTGATTCATTGTACACAAATGGGGTACAACTTTTCATTTCTATGGTTGTGCACGATGTAGATTCATATCATTTGTATAATCATACATGAACATAGGGTAGTGATGTCTGTCTCATTCCATCATTTTTCATACCCATTCATTTCTCCTATGTAATCTAAAGTTCCTCCATTGTTCTCTCACCCCCGACCCCCACACCCCCATTATATATCATCATCCACTTATCAGGGAAAACATTTGGCCTGTGGTTTTTGGGGTTGGCTTATTTCACTTAGCATAATTTTCTTCAATTACATCCATTTATCTTCAAATACCATAATATTATTATTCTTTGTGGCTGAGTAATATTCTGTTGTGCATATATACCACAGTTTCTTTATCCATTCATCTGTTGAAGGGCATCTAGGTTGGTTCCACAATCTAGCTATTGTGAATTGAGCTGATATCAACATTAATGTGGCTGTGTTACTGTATTATGCTAATTTTAAGTCCTTTGGGTATAAACTGAGGAGTGGGGTAACTGGGTCAAAAGGTGGGTTCACCCCAAGTTTTCTGAGGATCCTCCACACTGCCATAGAGTGGTTGCACCAATTTGTAACTCTACCAGCAATGTAAAAGTGTGCCTTTTTCCCCACATCTATGCCGACATCTATTATTGTTTGTGGTCTTGATAAAAGCCATTCTAACTGGAGTAAGATGAAATCTTAGAGTTGTTTTAATTTGCATTTCTTTAATTACTAGAGTTGTTGAACACTTTTTCATTTATTTATTAATCGCTTGTATGTCGTCTTCTGTAAAGTGTCTGTCCAGTTCCTTGGCCCATTTATTGATTCGGTTCTTTGTATTTTTGGTGTAAAGTTTTTCAGTTCTTTATAAATTTTGGAGATAAGTGCTCTATCTGAAGTGCATGTGGAAAAGATTTTCTCCCACTCTGTTTGCTCTCTTTTCACATTATTGTTTGTATCCTTTGCTGAGAAAAAGCTTTATAATTTGAGTTCATCCCATTCATTGATTCTTGCTTTGATTTCTTGTGTTTGGGGAGTCTTGTTAAGGAAGTTTGATCCTAAGTCAACATGATGAAGATTCAGGCCTACTTTGTCTTCTATTAGGTGCAGGGTCTGTGGTCTAATTCCTAAGTATCTGATCCATTTTGAGTTGAGTTTTGTGCAGGACGAGAGATAGAGGTTTAATTTCATTTTACTGCATATGGATTTCCAGTTTTCCCAGCATCATTTGTTGAACAGGTGTTTTTTGTCCATTTTGATTCATTGTACACAAATGGGGTACAACTATCGTTTCTCTGGTTGTTCACAAAGTAGAGTCATACCATTTGCATAATTATACATGTACACAGGGTAATGATGTTTGTCTCATTATATGATTTTTTCCTTCCCCTCAACCCTGCCCTCCCCTCATTTTCCTCTATACAGTTCATCCTTCCTCCATTCTTGCCTCCCTCCCATCCCCTGTTATGTATCATCTATCTCAGTGAACCACTAAAAAAACTGTATTGTAATAATCTTATAGTGCTTTATCATACTGTTTAAAGTAATTTGTTACAACAGCAATAGAAAACTAAAGAACAGATATTCTCAGTCTTGGTACTACTGTTATTTTGGGTTAGAAAGTTTTTGTTGTAAGCACCTATCCTGTGAATTTTATCAGTATCCCTAATGTAGACCCACTAGGTGCCAGTTGCAACCACCTTCTCCCTTCTTGTGACAATTTAAATCTTTCCAGAAATTAGCAAATATTTTGGGGGATCAAAATCACCCAAGATTAAGACCCATTAATATAACCAAATTTATGTGCATTGGTTAGGGAGGGGTAAGGGGAGGATTTCGTGGCCAGCTAGTCACACTTGACTTTACAAAAACCCTATACTATGGAAGGATCATGAACAGGACTTTCCACAGCTGCTGCAAATGTGATCAACAGATAGCTTTCAGCCACCAGTCCTTTTCTAGGGATTGTATCTCCTGCAGAGAAATGCTGTGCTCAAGGTTGTGCCTATCTGGGCACTCTTCAATCCCATGACTGTACGAAATATTAAAGGTTGGTCATTTGGACTTTTAAAAAATCTTTTACAAGGTGGTCCCCAAAGAAATTTGAAAAGCATAATTTCATCTGGAGCCACTGTTAAGCAAATTCCCTTAAAAGTATTTTGTTCTAGAACAAGATTCTTCAAGTGCAGTCTTTAGACCAGGCACATTAGTATTACCTGAAAACATATAAATACAAAGTCTTTGAGCCCCATTTACTGATTCGAAAACTCTAGAGGTAGAGCCAGCCACGTGTCTGAACATGCCCACCAGATATTTTTAATGTTGATAAAAGTTTGAGAACCGCTAGAGTAAGCTGGAGTTAACTATTGTAGCTTCAACTACTTCTGTAAAACTAGTGAACCATATGAATAGTTCTAAGACTGAGACATATGGGAATCTTTTTAATAAGAATTTAGATCTGACCTTCTGATAAATTAATTCCTTATTGTCCTTCTAAGAAATACAGTGTTTAAGAATGTGGCATGCCTAGGTTGACCAAGAGCTGCCACTTAGTGGTAAAACTACAAATAACTAACACAATTTCATTAGTCAAATACGTCCCCAGATAAGTGGTTTGAATTGGGATTCCCCCAGTTCTTGTGCTTTATAGGTACACTGATATCTAGGAATTCAAGAGCCTTATTTTCTAAACATTTAGTCATGGCAGCAGGTGAAGATGAATGGATAGATTTAGGGAGTTCAATATAATATCAGCACATAAAAATCTCAGCAGAAAAAAAGACAAATGGGAAATTAAATTATTAGTAGTGTCAACAACATTAGTGTTTACCCAATTGGAATTTTTAAAGTCCCAAAATGTGACATATATAAAATTTTTAAAAAATGTTTTAAAAATGTCCTGAGGATTAATTTTCACTATTTATCTTCTATAAAGATAGCCACTAAAGATAACACTAAAATAATACAATGTCTAATGAAGAAAATTTGACCTTATTTTGATCTTATTCACTTGGAGGTATTTTCAGATAGTAGAGCAGTTCCTAACCTTCTGACCTACATTACATTAAAAAGAACATTCAACACTGTTTTCTCCACTAATGCAAGTTTATCAAAGTCAAACTGGGATAGAATTATAATGTTTAAAAATGTAGACTACTCAAGAAGTGTGTGGAAAAGAGCATAAATTTAGGGTGGAAGGAAGGTCAAGCTCCAATTCTGTTTTATGGACAAGTCAATCTAACATAGTAACCCTCTAAAAGCCCTACTGTGAAATAAAGATAACATTATCTATTTTATAATAAATAAATGTCCACGAAAGGTAATAAATATTAGTTTACATCTGTAATAATACTGAAAATTGAGATCATCAGTTCCCAAATGCAGTAAACAATTCGATCTATATTTCTCATTTCAGTCTAAATATTCCTCTTTCTTCCAAAGAAGTGGCTCAGAAATCCAAGCTACTGAAGCCAGAATTGGGACAGGCAGTGTAGAAATAGGGGATCAGGTCAAATGGAGGAAATGGAGGCCATATGAAAGCCATCTGCCTCTGGAAGTTGGAGACTGCCCCTGGGAGAATGGAATGTCAAGGATCTTGGGAGCTCATTGATTACCAAATTTACCTGCCCTTATCAAGGACTGCAGGCAAGGAGTGGCTAATTAATGCCCCTTGGGCCCTTACCTGCCTGAATCATTTTGGCCCTCTCCCTGCCCCTGCTTCTCACCTGCAAAACTGGACCTAGTCACATAGGCAAGAAGGAGAGATAAGGGGGGAGAGAACTGGAGAACAAAAGAGACCTTAACCTTTAAAAGATGTAGGGCGTGCTCACTTCTTAGGATTCTAGAACACCAGCCATGGCCCCCTTCTCCCTCCCAGGAGAAGTCTGTGTTATTACTACTTTTAAATAAAACCTGCTTAATATGCTTGCCTTGGCGTGCTTCTCTAGTGTTCAAACTTCAACATTAGAGGAAACAGAACTTGTCACCAATAAATGGCGGTATCACTACTACCACCCTAATATGGCCACACTTGTGTCTATCTGGCAAAAATGGAGAAAGACTTCAGATTATGGCCACAGTGTGATTGTATACCTCATCCTAAAGTGACACATATCATCAGTTTATTCCACATCACTTTGATCAAAACTAGTTACAACACAGTGCAGACAGAGTATGTGAAATGCCTCTGGCTTGATCGCCAAAGCAGGGTTGGAGGGAGTCAGTTCACCATCGCTGCCCCAATTTAGCAGCCGCCTTTCCCCATTTTCTTATTTTTAGTTTTTTTTAGCAGTGAAATGAGAATGTTGTATTGAACAGTTTCAAAATTAAAATCCTGTGTTTTATTAAATAATCCTCTCGTTATTTTCTCTCATTTTCTAATTTTCATTCTTCCTTATCAGTCCTAAGGCCAGAGTTTATACTTCTTCTCAGGATATTCCTGGAAGCTAAATATCCATTAACCTATACAGAAACATCAGAAGGCAGTCAAAAATATTACATATTATTACTGAATATATATATTTTCTTAGGATCAATAAGAACTAAAGTTATTGTTTTGTTTGAAGTTGAGGATTGATCCAGGGCCTCAAGCACACTAAATTAGTACTTTAAAACTGAAATAGCCCCAGCACCCACCTAAGTTTATTTTAGAATAAACAGCATTTATTTTTAAAGATGAGTTTTAATTAGATAAATACTAGTGTTTGTTGAGAAATTATTTTGGAGAGCAGAGTGAATTTTGTTAAGATTCTTATTTCAAAACAAGTAAATAACCACTTGGCCCAAATGATGAGCCCTAACCATAACATTCATTTTGGAGCAGAAACAGAAAGGGAATTAGCTAGAAGACAGTATCATACATTTCTGAGCAATCTACATTATGCAGTTTGTAAGCACCTTAGATTTATTTTTCTAAAATAAATAAGTAAAATAATTTAAAGGATAGATTTAGGAGAAAGCTGAAGTTTATTGGGACTGGATACTTCAAAAATTTAAATTGAAAGCTTTGAAGTTAGGTTTCTCTTAGTATTTTCTCAAGAACTTATGGTAGAATAGGCTAGAAAAATACTCAAACCTGCTAAGGAAAACATTAAAATTAGGCAAATTAAAGTCAATATCTGAATATATTTTCTGCCAGTAATTAATTACAGTATTTTGTCAAACACAAAAATATCAACATGCCAAATCTTCAAGAAAAATAAGATTCAAACACTATTTATATCTATTTCTGGAATCTGGGTCCAAGTAATTAGCTGTGGGAAAACCACGTACACATACACACACACACACACACACACACACACACACACACACTCACAGCACCAATACATAAATTACATTCAGGGTAAACCATGCCAAATAAAGATGAAGAGCGATCTGAACAAGAATTCCAACAATAAATGAAAATCCCATGAGGTAATAAATTTAAAAGGTCTTAACAGTTCCACATGGGAGTTAAATACAGCATCTGTAGCATGAAGGAGTATAATTATTTATATATAAATGGTCTGCTTACACACAAAGATACCATAAGTAAATTTCTACATTATGCTGCAAATGTCATGCAAGAAATACAACTGTCTGATTGATATGCAAAATGTTTGCCAGGATGGTGACAGCCAAAGTAAGTTCAAAGTCACAGGAAATGTTGTCATCAGCCTAGTGTAAAAATGTACAATTACTTGCAATTCTCTTTCTGTTTAAAGGTGACTACTACTATCTTTTCCCTAGGCTACTTGTTCACTGTACCTTATTATCATTACAAAGTATAAAAATGGATTAGCTTTTCCATATTGTGTTCATATTGGGAAGGGCATGTTTGAGACAGCTCACTGACAAGGTTTTTGAAAAAAAGCATTTATTCCTCCACTAAAAATTACTAGGCAGCTTGTTTTTGAGAATAAAAATCTCTAAATATATGCTTGCGAATTCCTCTTTCCTGATAATTCATTTAATATAAAGAAATCAGAGAGAAGTGAGCAGTATCTAATTAATATCTTCTAATGCCCAACTAATGTCAAGCATGACTCCAATTTATAACTGAACTATATTTTTACATTGAAAAATTCAATTACATTTACTGACAGACTTTGAAATGCCACATTATTTATATTGGCAAACTTTGCAGGCTCACAGTATATTTATTAACATTCTTTCCACAGAATAAAACATATATACAATACAGATCACTGCATTCTTCATTTTTTAATCTTTCAAAGTGATATGTATATCTACCAGAGCAGCAAGGGGCTGCATCCGCCTAAGACAGCCAAAAGACCAAATAGAGGCAGACGTTAATGTGCCCTTCCTTTTAATTCTCCAGGCAAAGCAAGGTAACCTTGACATTTCACTATCCTCTCTGGTTTCTGCTTCCATTTCTCATTCTCTCTCTCTAGTGCCTCCCCCTCAGCCCCTCCCCAGACCATTCCTGTTCCTACATGCATGCAGAACAACCACAGGGCCTCCGTGCACACATCAACAATTTTGAGCTGTGAAGAGGTTCAATTGCCACATTGGTGACTCAGTTGCAATGCACAAATCATTTACTGGGATAGCTTGAGGACATGACAATGACAGAGAGACATCTGTTGGGTAGGTGGGAGGGGAAAAAAGGGGGTTATTCACAGCTGGTGCATTAGTCCTGCTAGCCACTAGGCCACCACAGTGTCCTAGTCCTCCAGCTTCCTTCCCCCTCTTTCTGCATGCGCCCTGCTGTCAGCTGCCAAAAGATATCTGTTCTCACCCTTTGCTGAATGAAAAGGTGCTAATGCATGACTTCAGGATATGTCAGAACATACAGTACTTACAAGTGTTTGGAGATGCAGCCAACCTGACCAAGAGGAAAAGAAATGAATAACTGAAGAGCGATTTTCTTGCAAAGAAGAGGGAAAAAATAGTCAATCGCTATTCCTTTTTTTTTTTTTTTTAACTGTACATGGCGTAGGGGCTAGGGTGATTTGGAGGGGAACTTTCTTAGCCATCTCTCCATTGCTCTCTTGGTACAGGGTACCTGATCTTTTTTGCAATCCTTAATACCCTAAGAAAAAACATTTCCTGAAAAGTGGTTTCAATCTATATTTCTGCAAGCTGATTTTAGCAAATGTATCAATTGGCATAAAAATTAAATAATTATTTGAACACTCCAGGAATACTAGTTTACATTTTATTCTGCTCTCTTTTTTTAAAAATTTTCTAAGAAGGGAGAGATGGAATTACAGAAAAGAACTGAAAGAGACATTCCACTCTGCCTGTGATAGTTATGATCAGATGACCCACTGTTATATATTGCATAAATACTTATCTCTTCTTAGACAACACCCAGTATATTGAACCATTCACTCACCTTTAAGAAAAAAGCATTTCCCTTTGAAATGGTGAAACCTGGACCATTCCTTTAACATCCAGAATCCACATCCAAATCTTCAGGCCGATTTTTTAAAATCTGAAAATCCAGGTGAGACTGAAGATTTATCCAAACAACCTAAGTTACAATGCTGAATCCTCGTTATGAACAATGACAAATATGCTACTAGGAGAGCAATTTTTCACACAAAAAAGTCACAGATCTAAAATGCAAAACACAATTTATAAAACCATATGTGGCGTAAGTGAGATGATTTTTTTATTGGGCAACAACGCCTGCCAATGCCAGCACCACAGCAAGAAATATCCTGGAAAGTCTACGCTCTCAGTCCTTGACAGACAATTCTGAATCATAATCTCAAATTACTTACTAGTTTTTGCCAATTCTCATAATATTCTTGTAGCTCAGGTGATAGAAAAAAAAATAAGTCTGAAGAATTTAAATGAGAAGTCAAATCAAGCAGATTAACTGAGATCAGATTGTTTCTTTTAAATGATATTACATAGTCATCTATTTTAAATTTTCTAGGAAAAAGTGAAATTGTCTCATCAGAAATTATAAGCCTGACATTAAAAAATCTTGTAAGAGTTAAACTGTAACCTTAAAGAAGTATAAAATTGGGTATAGAATGCCATGTTTTAATTCTGTATTTAAAAAATTAAAGTAAGACCATCAAATTTATTCAGTTTTGTTTTGATTTGCTTTCTAATAGTTATTTCTAACTTATTGGGAATTTTAAATTTCTGTATAACTTTTCATATCTAAAGTGATAATAAATGTGGTGCTGGGCTGGGGATATAGCTCAGTTTGTAGCCTGCTTGCCTCGTAAGCACAAGGCCCTGGGTTCAATCCCCGGCACCATAATAAATAAATAAATAAATAAATAAATAAACAGACAACTAGATACACAAGTAATGAATGTTGAAAATGTCATAAATGTAGTGCTATTATGCATCTATATATTATGCAAAACTTAAATTAACTCATGTAAAGAAATGTGGACCTGATAGGAGGATTTATATAAACTAGAAAAATAGATATTTTAATAATTTGAATGTAATATGAAATTGGCAAAATTGATGGTTGCTATTATTATTTTTAGAAATTTCTCAGAAATGCATTTTCTACAAAACTTATACCTTAAATAATGAAAAATTTTAACCTTATTTTTAGTTAAATTTATTTTTAACTTTTTAACAGTTAAATGAAAAAATTAAAATTGTACTTATTAATAGAGGAAGGTGATGTTTTGATACATGTATATTATATTGTATAATGTTTAGATCAATTTGAAATATCTATCTCCTCCAAAATTTTTTAACAGTGAAAATACTTACAGGTTTTTAAAATATATAGTTCATTATTGTTATCTATAGCTGTTCTACTGTACAATATCATATCCGAACTTCTTGCTGCAAAGTAAACTGTACCTGCTCATTGATCATCCTCCCACAACTCCTAGTTTCCCTAACCTCTGACAACTACCATTCTACTCTGAAATTCTACAAGATCAACATTTTTAGGTTACACATATGAATAAGATCATATAACACTTGTCTTTTGGTGCCTGGTTTGTTTTGCTTACTATTAACACTCTCCAGTTACATCCATGTTGCCTTATGATGTGCCTTAATTTTTTGTAGGGTTGAATAGTATTCCATAATGCATATATTCCACATTTTCTTTATCCACTCATCAGTTGAGGCCACTTAGGTTGTTCCATTTCTTTTTTTTTTTTAATCACTTTTTTCAATTAAAAATCATAAATTTACATAGGGTAATGTTGTTTGATTCATTCTGTTATTTTTTCCCTTCCCCCCCACGCCTCCCACCGCTCCCACCCCTCTTTTCCCTCTATACAGTCCTTCCTTTCTCCATTCTTACCACCCTCCTTATCCCTAACCCTAAACCTAACCGTAACCCCAACGCTAACCCCTCCTACCCCCCATTATATGTCCTCATCCGCTTATCAGCGAGATCATTCGTCCTTTAGTTTTTTGAGATTGGCTTATCTCACTTAGCACGATATTCTACAATTTCATCCATTTGCCTGCAAATGCCATAATTTTATCATTCTTCATGGTGGAGTAATATTTCATTGTATATATAAATGCCACAGTATCTTTATCCATTCATCAACAGAAGGGCATCTAGGTTGGTTCCACAATCTGGCTATGGTGAATTGGGAAGCTATGAACATTGATGTGACTCTATCTCTGTAGTATGCTGATTTCAAGTCCTTTGGGAATAGGCCGAGGAGTGGGGTAGCTGGGTCAAATGGTGGTTCCATTCCAAGCTTTCTGAGGAATCTCCATACTGCTTTCCAGAGTGGCTGCACTAATTTGCAACCCCACCAGCAATGTATGAGTGTACCTTTTTCCCCACATCCTCGCCAACACCTATTGTTGCTTGTGTTCTTGATAATCGCCATTCTAATTGAGGTGAGATGAAATCTTAGGGTAGTTTTTATTTGCATTTCTCTTATTACTAGAGATGTTGAACATTTTTTCATATATCTGTTGATTGCTTGTATATCTTCTTCTGTGAAGTGCCTGTTCATTTCCTTAGCCCATTTGTTGATTGGATTATTTGTATTCTTGGTGTAGAGTTTTTTGAGTTCTTTATAGATTCTGGAAATTAGTGCTCTATCTGAAGTATGAGTGGTAAAGATATTCTCCTACTCTGTAGGCTCTCTCTTCACATTACTGATAGTTCCTTTGCTGAGAGAAAGCGTTTTAGTTTGAATCTATCCCAGTTGTTGATTCTTGCTTTTATTTCTTGTGGTATGGGAGTCCTGTTAAGGAAGTCTGATACTAAGCCAACAAGTTGAAGGTTGGGACCCACTATTTCTTTTAAAAGAGGCAGAGTCTCTGGTCTGATTCCGAGAACCTTGATCCATTTTGAGTTCAGTTTTGTGCAGGGTGAGAGATAAGGGTTTAATTTCATTCTGTTGCATATGGTTTTCCAGTTTTCCCAGCATCATTTGTTGAAGAGGCTATCTTTTGTCCATTGCATATTTTTGGCACCTTTAACTAGTATGAAAAAATTGTATTTATTTGTGTTGGTGTCCATGTCCTCTATTCTGTACCATTGATCGCCCTGTGTATTTTGGTACCAATACCATGCTGTTTTTGTTACTATTGCTTTGTAACAGAGTTGAAAATCTGGTATTGCGATACCCCCTGCTTCGCTCTTTCTACTGAGGATTGCTTTAGCTATTCTGGGTTTTTTATTCTTCCAGATGAATTTCATAATTGCTTGTTCTATTTCTGTAAGGTACATCATTGGGATTTTAATTGGAATTGCATTGAATCTGTATAGCACTTATGGTAGTATGTCTATTTTGACAATATTAATTCTGCCTATGCAAGAACATGGGAGATCTTTCCATCTTCTAAGGTTTTCTTTAATTTCTTTCTTTTGTGTTCTGTAGTTCTCATTGTAGAGGTCTTTCACCTCTTTTGTGAGATTGATTCCCAAGTATTTTATTTTTTTCGATGCTATTGTGAATGGGGTAGTTTTCCTAATTTCTCTTTCTGAAGATTCATCACTTATGTATAAAAATGCATTGGATTTATTAGCATTGATCTTGTAACCTGCTACTTTACTGAATTTACTTATGAGTTCTAAGATTTTCTGGTGGAATTTCCAGGTTCCTCTAAATATATAATCATGTCATCAGCGAACAAGGATAGTTTGAGTTCTTCTTTTCCAATTCATATCCCTTTAATTTCTTTGGTTTGTCTAATTGCTCTGGCTAGAGTCTCAAGAACGATGTTGAATAGAAGTGGTGAAAGAGGGCATCCCTGCCTTGTTCCAGTTTTTAGGGGGAATGCTTTCACTTTTTCACCATTTAGAATGATATTGGCCATTGGCTTAGTGTAGATGGCCTTTACAATGTTAAGGAATGTTCCCAGTACCCCAATATTTCTAGTGTTTTGAGCATGAATGGATGCTGTATTTTATCAAATGCTTTCTCTGCATCTATTGAAATAATCATGTGATTCTTAACTTTAAGTCTTTTGATATGGTGAATGACATTTATTGATTTCCGGATGTTGAACCAACCTTGCATCCCTGGGATAAAACCCACTTGATTGTGGTGCACTATATTTTTCATATATTTTTGTATGCGATTTGCTAAAAGTTTGTTGAGAATTTTTGCATCGATGTTCATTAAGGATATAGGTTTGAAATTTTCTTTCCTCGATGTATCTCTATCTGGTTTAGGTATCAGGGTGATATTGGCTTCATAGAATGAGTTTGGGAGGGTTCCCTCCTCTTCTATTTCATGAAATACTTTGAGGAGTATTGGAATGAGCTCTTCTTTAAAGGTTTTGTAGAACTCAGCTGAGAACCTATCTGGTCCAGGACTTTTCTTTGTTGGTAGACTTTGATGACCTCTTCTATTTCATTGCTTGAAATTGATTTATGTAAGTTGTGTATGTCCTCCTCCTTCAGTTTAGGTAATTCATATGTCTCTAGAAACTTGTTGATGTCTTCGAGCTTTTCTGTTTTGTTGGAGTATAGATTTTCAAAATAGCTTCTAATTATGTTTTGTATTTCACTCGTGTCTGCTGTGATATTTCCTTGTTCATTCCGAATTTTAGTAATTTGAGTTTTCTCCCTCTTTCTCTTTGTTAGTGTGGCTAAGGGTTTATCAATTTTGTTTATTTTTTCAAAGAACCAACTATTTATTTTTTTAATTTTTCCGATTGTTTCTTTTGTTTCAATTTCGTTGATTTCGGCTCTGATTTTAACTAGTTCCTGTCTTCTACTACTTTTGGTGTTGGTCTGCTCTTCTTTTTCTAGGGCTTTGAGCTTTAGTGTTAAGTCGTTTATTTGTTGATTTCTACTTCTTTTGTTGAATGCGCCCCATGAAATAAATCTTCCTCTAAGTACTGCTTTCATAGTGTCCCAGAGATTTTGATATGATGTGTCTTTGTTCTCGTTTACTTCTATGGATTTTTTTATTTCCCTCCTGATGTCTTCTGTTATCCATTCATCATATAATAGTGTATTATTTAATCTCCAGGTATTGGAGAAGCTTCTGTTTTTTATTGTGTCATTTATTTCTAATTTCAATCCATTATGATCTGATAGAGTACAAGGTAGTATCTCTATCTTCTTATATTTGCTAAAGTAGCTTTGTGGCATAAAACATGGTCTATTTTAGAGAAGGATCCATGTGCTGCTGAGAACAAAGTGTATTGGTTCTTTGTTGGATGGTATATTCTATATAAGTCGGTTAAGTCTAAATTATTGATTGTGTTATTGAAATCTATGGTTTTTTTATTCAATTTTTGTTTGGACAATCTATCCAGCAGTGAGAAGGTGTGTTATAATCACCTAGTATTATTGTGTTGTGATCTATGTGATTTCTGGAATTGAGAGGGATTTGTTTGACATACACAGATGAGCCAATGTTCGGGGCATAGATATTCATGATTGTTATGTCTTGCTGATTTATGCTTCCCTTAAGCAGTATGTAATGTCCTTCTTTATCCCTTCTGACTAGTTTTGGCTTGAAGTCCACATTATCTGAAATTAGGATGGATACTCCAGCTTTTTTGCTGTGTCCCTGTGCATGGTATGTTTTTTCCCATGCTTCCACGTTTAGTCTATGGGTATCTCTTTCTATGAGATAAGTCTCTTGCAGGCAGCATATTGTTGGATTTTTCTTTTTAATCCAATCTGCCAGTCTATGTCTTTTGATTGATAAGTTCAGGCCATTAACATTAAGGGTTATTATTGTGATATGATTTGTATTCCAGTCATTTGACTCATTTTTGATTTTTGACATGATTTGGTTTCTCCTTTATTTGGCTATTCCTTTAGGCTAGTTCCTCTCGTGCTGATATGCACCGTTGTTTTTCATCTCTTCCTCATGGAATATTTTGCTGAGAATGTTCTTAATGCCGGCTTTCTTTTTGTAAATTCCTTTAGCTTTTGTTTATCATGGAAGGATCTTATTTCATCGTCAAATCTGAAAGTAAGTTTTGCTGGGTCTAAGATTCTTGGTTGGCATCCGTTTTCTTTCAGGGCTTGGTAAATGTTGTTCCAGGCCCTTCTAGCTTTTAGGGTCTGGATTGAAAAATCTGCTGATATTCTTATTGGTTTTCCCCTGAATGTAATTTGATTCTTTTCTCTCGCGGCCTTTAAAATTCTGTCTATATTTTGTATGTTAGGTATTTTCATAATAATGTGCCTTAGTGTGGATCTGTTATAATTTTGTATATTTGGAGTCCTATAAGCCTCTTGTACTTGGTTTTCCATTTCACTCTTCAGATTTGAGAAATTTTCTGATATTATTTCATTGAATAGATTGTTCATTCCTTTGGTTGTTTCTCTAAGCCTTTCTCAATCCCAATAATTCTTAAATTTGGCCTTTTCATGATATCCCATAATTCTTGTAGATTCTGTTCATGATTTTTTACCATCTTTTCTGTTTGTTCAACTTTGTTTTCAAGATAAAATATTTTGTCTTCAATATCTGAGGTTCTGTCTTCCAGGTGTTCTATCCTATTGGTTATGCTTTCTATGGAGTTTTTAACTTGGTTTATTGTTTCTTGCATTTCAAGGATTTCTGTTTGGTTTTTTTTCAGTATCTCTAACTCTTTATTGAAATGATCTCTTGCTTCCTATATTTGTTCTTATAACTGTTGATTGTTGCGATTATTTAATGCCTGCATTTGCTCTTTCATCTCCTCCTTCAATGCCTGCATTTGCTCTTTCATCTCCTCATTTGCTTCTCTGATTGTTTTAATTATGTACATTCTGAACTCCCTTTCTGACATTCCTTCTGCTGTGCTGTCATTGGGTTTTATTGATATAGTATCTAGGTTTGTTTGGGACATTTTCTTCCCTTGTTTTCTCATATTGGTCAGATGTCAGTGGGAATCTGTGATATTGCTGATTTCCTCTTTTGGCTTATAATGTCCCTGTAGACCAGTGTATCACCTCCCAGCCTTCAGTAGCCTGAAGTCTTGGAGTAACTTGATAATGCAGTGCTTCCGAAGAAAGCTGCCCCTAGCCTGCTACTGGTTCCACGGCTTGGAGCTGGCTCTGTGTGGAAAGGCTCTCCCTGGGGGGCCTGCTCCGAGAAGCTGGCCGTGTGGGAGGAGCCCACTGCTGGAGGGAGCAGGGCTGCCTGGGGAAGACTCTAGCTGCCCTGCCCTACTCTGAGAAGCCGCCCGAATCTGGGCCTGCCACCCGGGCTGAGCTTCACCGGGTGGGGGAGATTCACTCTGTGGCTCTATTTTAGTCTGAGTCTCTCAAGCCTCCCCTTTTTGAATCCTGGGTTCTGGAGTGACTGGAGATGCAGTCACCCTCTAGTCCGCCATTTGGATCACCCGTGGAAAAAGCCTGCGGCCAGAGGGCGCAGGTCTGCCTGGAGAGGTCTCTGGCTGCCCTGCCCTGGTCCCAGAGACTGCTTGTGAGTCGGAGGTCTCCGCTGGCTTGGGGACTTTTGGCTGGCTCTGTGTAGAAAGATTCTCACTGGGTGGTCTCCTCTGAGAAGCTAGCCTTGAAAGGCACCTCCCACCGGAGGGAGCCGGGCTGCTTGGGGAAGTCCCTGGCTACCCTGTCCTGGTCCCTGAAGCAACCTGTGGGCCAGAGCTCACCGCATTGGCTCAGGAACTTGGAGCTGGTTCTGTGCAGAAAGGCTCTCACTGGGGGGCCTGCTCCGAGAAGCTGGAGAATCTGGCCCTGTGGGAGGAGCCCACCACCGGAGTGTGCAGGGCTGCCTGGGGAAGACTCTAGCTGCCCTGCCCTACTCTAATAAGCCGCCCGTATCTGGGCCTTCTGCCCAGGCCGAGCTTCACCGGGTGGGAGAGACTCACCCTGTGGCTATATTTTAGTCCGAGTCTCTCAATGCCTCCCCTTCTTGAATCCTGGGTTCTGGAGCGACTGGAGATGCAGTCACCCTCTAGTCTGCCATCTTGGATTGCCCCATGGAAAAAGCCTGCGGCCGGAGGGGGCAGGGTCACCTAGAGAGGTCTCTGGCTACCCTTCCCTAGTCCCAGAGGCTGCTTGCGAGTTGGAGGTCTCCACTGGCTTGGGGACTTGTGGCTGGCTCTGTGTAGAAAGACTCTCACTGGGCGGTCTGCTCCGAGAAGCTAGCCTGGAAAGGCACCTCCCGCCAGAGGGAGCCGGGCTGCTTGGGGAAGTCCCTGGCTACCCTGTCCTGGTCTCTGACACAACCTGTGGCCCTGGAGCTCGCTGTGCACTGGCTCAGGGACTTGGAGCTGGTTCTGTGCCGAAAGGCTCTCACTGGGGGGGCCTGCTCTGAGAAGCTGGAGAATCTGGCCCTGTGGGAGGAACCCACCGCCAGAGTGCTCAGGGTTGCCTGGGGAAGACTCTAGCTGCCCTGCCCTACTCTAATAAGCCGCCTGAATCCGGGCCTGCTGCCTGGGCCGAGCTTCACCGGGTGGGGGAGACTCACCCCGTGGTTCTATTTTAGTCCGAGTCTCTCAGTGGCTCCCCTTCTTGAATCCTGGGTTCTGGAGCGACTGGAGATGCAGTCACCCTCTAGTCTGCCATCTTGGATCGCCCAGGTTGTTCCATTTCTAGTGGAGCATTTTTTGTGTGTGGAGCTGCAATAAATGTGGAAGAGCATATATCTTGAACATATTGATTGCATTTCCCTTGAGTATATACTCAGTAGTGAGATTGTGGAATTTACGACAGTTCTATTTTGTTTTTTTTTACTTTTGAAGAAACTCTATACTGTTTTACATAATGTTTATACTAATTCATAATCCCATTAATAATGTACATGGGTTCCCTATTCTCCATATTCATGTAAGCACCTGTTGTTTTCTTTTCTTCATTTTGTATTTTCAATAATAGCAATTCTAACTGGAGTGTGGTGATAATCTCACTGTATTTTTGATTTGCATTTCCCTCATGATTAGTTATCCTTTTTGGCCATTTGCATGTGTTCTTTTAGGAAATATCTATTTAGGTCTGTTGTCTATTTTAATCAGATTATTTATGTACTTATTTATTGGTTTTTATTGAATTGTTTCAATTCTTTACATTTTTGGATATTTAAAAAAACTTGAATGCCCTCACCACCAGACTTTAAAATACCCTACAAAGCTTTAGTAATCCAAACATCATGGCATCAATACAGAAACAAACAGAGAAATCAGTGCAACAAAAATAGAAAGTCTAGAAATCAGTCCACACATGTATAGCCAACTGATTTTTTTTTTTTTTTTTTTTTACAAAGATAACAAGACTACAAAATGGGGAAAGGACAGTTTCTTCAATAAATAGTTCTGAGAAAATCATGTCCACATGTCAAGGAATGATACAGATCCCAATCTCTCGCCAGTTACAAAAACCAGCTCAAAATGAATTAAAGACTTAAGTATGAAACTTCTAGAAGAAAACATAGAGGAAATGCTTCAGGACTGTGGATTATACAAGGATTTAAAAAAAAAGAAGACTGAGAGTACAAACAATAAAAGCAATAATAGAGAAATGGGGTTACATCACATACAAATAGCTTCTACTTAGTAAAGAAAGCAAGTAAGAGTGAAGAGACAAACTAAAAAGTGGGAGAAAATACTTGCTTACTATGCATCCGGTAAGGGGATAATATCCTGAAAGCTAATGATCTTGTCATTTTTTAAAAATTCCTCTTTGTATAGCAAAGGTGCTCAATTCCCACACCTATAAAAATTGGATGATACAGTCTCATAGTTATTTTTATCAAATAATTTTGAGAATATTCAAATGAACCGAAGTAATCACTGAAACAATGTAATTGGAATATACATAAACAAACCAGAATGAAAATTTTGCTAATTACCTTCAGCGGGTTATATTGGAGAAAAAAAACAGAGTATTACAAAAAGAATACAAAACAAAAAAATGGGGCACACCTTAGTGTAACAATTGCACAGTCAGACATTTGAAGTGAAATGATATGTGGTCAGCACTTCTAGCACTGTTTTTATCCAACGTATTAGACAAAAAATGTAGACTATTTATTCATTCATCCATTTATTAACTCATCTTCTATGAGTATTGTTTCTTGATCAAACAAAAGTGTACTACTTCCTACTCCTGGAAAAGGAGATTACTGGAAACATAAAGCTGAAAACCATTGCATAAGAGGCATTAACAGAATTTTAAACATCATTGCTAAGCAAGAAAGCCAAGAGAATGTTTTCAGGTATGACAGTTTTGCTTGATCCTTTATAACATGTGCCATACCAAAAAACTCTAAGGAAAATCAGCCCCCTCAATTGGCCTTGCTGGAGTGGGGTGAGCCAAGCTAGTCATGAGACACAAATGCTTAGGCTAAATGGTAATATGAGTTGGTCTGGTAAATTCTGGGAAGTATAAGGTCAAATGACACTTTGTGAGAGAGAACTGAAAAAGGGCTTCCCACAAATTCATTGAGTACAAGTCATAATGATCTATGAATAAACTAAAACTAAGGGGCAACTGGAACCGTGAGATGGAGAAAATATGCCGACTAAGGGGAGATGAAACTACTTGGTACAGGAAAGGGAAGACATAGAGGTGAACCCTAAGAGATTATCAGGACACAAGTAGAGATGAACTGTTAGTGTGATGATTCATGCTTATGTACTGAGGTCTGTCAAGAAGCCCTGGACCCAGTCCCAGTTATGGTGATTCCTGGTCATCTTAGGTTTTATTTTTGTTTATTTATTTATTTATTTATTTATTTATTCATTCATTCATTCATTTATTCATTCACTGTTTGCTTAAATTTTTTTGTCTTTTCTATAGGACCTCCAGCAATATCTAGATATTGTGGCAATATTTCTTCATATCTTTTGTAAACTCCTCTTTTGAACAAACTAATAGGTCCTACCTCCACATATCCAAAAGAACCTCATTAAAACACCTGTTAAAATAGATATCACAGCTGTCATATACATTAACTTTGAATGATCTTCTAATTCTCCTTTGTATCTCCATCTCACTAGATGTTCATTAGGTTTTTTGCTTATTTATTATTTGTTTTTTTGCAGTACTAGGGATTAAACCTAGGACTTTGGATTATGCTATGCAAGACATCTGCCCCTCAGCTACATCCCCAGTCTTAGATAGTCACTTTCTTTTCTATGAAAGATAATGTGCAGTTCTTACAACTCCTTCACATAATGGATTATGCCTTCAAACTTTCCCTGTGTTCAGTGACAGGATAGGAAAACTGTTCCACCTTTAGTCATTAAGGAAGGGCTTTTCTGCTGCAAAGCAAGCTGACACTTTCTTTTCCCTTCCTGTACACTTTCTCCTCTTGATCTTTTTATCTAAACCATTCATTTTCCTTGCTCACAGTCAACCTGATTTCCTTTTTATATGCAACCTTCAAGTTAACTGAGAATGAAACTAATTAATTAGCATGCTTGATTTTCGATCTTTAGTGTCTTCCAACGAAATATAACTGGCATTGATATATGAAGAGGTAGATATATTAACCATCTCTATGTGCTGTTGAATCCTTTTATATTAATTACCACTCTACCTTATGTTTTATTCATATATGAAAATTGTTTGCATTAGCACATATTTCCCAATAAAATTATAAATAATGAAGGACAGAAATGCCTTATTATGCCAAGTAAAACCTATTGCTACATTAACTTCCTTTAGTTGCAAAGTTAGTAGTTAATAACAACGGTTATGACACCAGCTCTTTTCAAAGATGTAAAGTATGTACTAAGAAAATTCAAAATGTTTTTGCAATAGAACAAAATTTCAGATTTTGATTTGCAATTCTGAAAGATGATCACTGGCCCTCCAACAAAAGGTTTTAGAGTTTGTGACTATGAGACCAGGAAATAAATTACAGAGAACATCATTTAGAACACAGATAATTTATAGATAATAGTTTACAAACTAAAGTAATTTAGAAATGTCAATGATCAAGCTATGTTTTTCCTTTTTTTTTGTGAGAATATGACTATGAAATCTCCAAAATTCAGAACTTTAGAAGCAAAGATAAGTTCTTGAATGTTTTTCCTTTTTAGAGAAAAAAGACCAGCACTTTTACAATCTTGACATTTTCACACCTTATATAAAGCACACACTATGTGCTTTTATATAAATTCTGATTGACAAATTGATGTAACGATCTTGTTCTCTGCCTTTCAGTATGAAGTATAAATCCTGTGGTTATCCAAAGGTAATACCTCACCATTATTTAGTCTTTCTGTGGTATGTTATAGCAACAGAAGTAAGACTTAATGTCTTTGATCCATTTTGAGTTGACTTTTATACAGGGTGAGAGCTAGAGGGCTAGTTTGAATCTTTTGCAAATGAATATCTAGTTTTCCTAGCATAATTTTTTGAATAAACCTTCTTTCCTCATGGGTTTGTTTTTGGTGCTTTTCAAGAATCAGTTGGCTGTTGATGTGTGGGTTTATTTCCATTGTGTCCCATTGGTCAATGTGTCTGTCTTTATGCCAGTACCATGCTATTTTTGTTACTAAGTCTCTGTAGTATGTTTTGAAATCAGGTTTTGTGAAGCCTCCAGCATTGCTCTTTAGCTCAGAATTTCTTTGGCTATTCCGTGTTACCCTCCTGAGAATTTTAGAGTTTGTTTTCCCTAGTTCTGTGAAGAATGTCTTCAATATTTTGATGGATATGTCATTGAATTTGTAGATCACTTTGAGTATAACTGTCATTTTAAAAATATTGATTGTCTAATTCATGAACGTGTTTTTTTTCCCTACTTTCTAGTGACTTCAATTTCTTTATTCATTGTCTTATACTTTTAATTATACAGGTCTTTCACATTCTAAGTTAGATCTATTCCTAGGTGGTCTATATATTTATTTTGTGAATATCAGAATTACTTTCTTTGAAAAATTGTTTTGGATGTGTACAAATGCCACAATACTACTGACTTGCATATGTTAATTCTGAATCCTACTACTTTACTGAATTTGTCAGGTCTAAAAGTCTTTTGGTGGACTCTGGAGATTTTTATATATCATCGGCATATAGGGATAATTTGACTTCCTCCTTTTTTCTTTGTATACCTCATACTTATTTCTTTTTTCAAAGTGCTTCAGCTGGAAGTCATACTACTATGTATTGAATAGGAGTGGTAAGATCTTGCCACTGACCTTAGAGAAAAAGTCAGTTTTTCCCCATTGGGAATGATCTTGATTGTGATTGTAATACATAAACTTTACTATTTTGCTTGTGGTTCTATTCTGCCTGATTTATTTAGAGCTTTTATCATATAAGGATGTTGAATTTTATCAAAGGCTTTTTCTGTATCTATTGAGACTATAATGTTATTTTTGTCTTGATTCTACTATTTGCTGTATCACATTTACTGATTTGCATGTAATGAATGATCTTTGCATACCCTGGAGTGAAGCCAATTCATCATGGTATAAGCTCTTTTTAATGTGATATTGAATTTAATTTGCAAGCAAGTGTTTCTTTTGTCTTTTTGTTGTTGTTGTTGTTGTTTTTGGTACTTGTGGTTGATCCCAGGAGTGCTTAACCACTGAGTAGCATCCCTAGCCCTTTTTTTATATTTTACTTAGATACAGGGTCTTGCTAAGTTGCTTTAAGCCCTTACTCAGTTGTTGAGGCTGGCTTTGAAGTTGTGATCCTCCTCCTCAGCCTCCCGAGCCTCTGGGATTACAGGCATGTGCCACCATGCCCAACTTTGCAAATATTTATTGAGAATTTTTGTATCTATGTTCATTGGGGATATAGGTCTTTTCTCTCCCTCTTTCTTTCTCTCTCTCTCTCTCTCTTCATTTTTTGTTTGTTTGTTTGTTTGTTTTATCATATTGTGGTAGGAGGGTAATATTGGATTTGTAGAATGAGTTTGGAAGATTTCTGTTCCTTTCTATTTGTTGAATAATTTGAGGAATATTGGTGTTAGTCTTCCTTAAAAGCCTAATGAAATACAGAAGTGAATCCATAGATCCTAGGATGTTCTTTGTTGGGAGGCTTTTAAATACAGTTTTAATTTTATTACTTGTTTTCGATTGATTTAAGTTTTTAACATTCTCTTGGTTCAATTTTGTTAGGTTACATGTGCCCAGAAATTGGTCCTTTTTTCTAGACTTTCCAATTTATTAGTATATGTTTCTTCAAAATATTTCTTAATTCTTTGCATTTCAGTGATGTCTGCTGTGATGTTTATCTCCTTTTTAATTCATTTCTGCTTGTATCTTATTATTTATTTCCTTCTACTAGTTTCAGTTTTGTTTGTTTGCTTGTTTCCTAAGACCTTGAGTTGCATCATTAGGTTATTTTTATCTCACTTTTATGAGGTTACCTATTGCTACAAACTTTCCTCTTAGTACTGCTTTTGCTATATTTCCATTTTCATTTAATTCAAGGAATTTTTAAATTTCCCATCTGAATTCAACAACCCACTGTTCATTTACTAGTGTATAGTTCAAACTTCTTTTGTTTGTAAAAATTTCTGCAAGTTTTTTTTTTTATTGATATGAGTGTCATTACACTGTGATAAAATAAGATTCAAGAGATGTTTTCAATTTTTTATAATCTGTTAAGATTTTCTTTGTGGCCTAATATATTTTCTATTTAGAGAAAAGTTTCATGTGCCAATGAAAGAACATGTATCCCGCAGCTATTGGAAGGAATAATCTGTAATTTTCAGTTAAGCCAGTTTGATCCATATAGTAATTTATTTATTCTTTAATTGAGTTTTTTGGTCTAGATGATATATTTATTGGTAAGAATGGTATATTGAAGTCATCCACTATTATTTTATTGGGGCCTATTTCTCTTTCTAGTAGTATTTGCTTCATAAAATGGGGTGTGCTCTCATTTGCATATATGTATATATCACCAAATAAATATAACTTTCAATTTTTAAAATTTTTTTATGTGTATATGTTTTACATATATATTTTAAATATGTATAAGATATATGCTTTCGTATTTTGTATTTTATTTGGAGATTGGGCTTCATTAAATTTTCGAGTCTGGCCTCAGATTTTCAATACTCCTACCTCAGATTCCCAAGTTGCTAGAATTATAGGCATGTGTCACTGAAATCAGCTAGGATGTGTATTTTGTATTCTTGAACTGTTTCCTTGACCAATATATAGCAACTTTCTTTGTCTCTTCTGACTTATTTTGGCTTAAAATTTATTTTTCAGGTGTGAGTATAGCCACTGCTGCTTGCTTTCAGATTCCATTTGCTTGGAATATTTTCCATTATTTACTTTAAGTCAGGGATTTTTGTTGGTACTCTGTTTTTTGTTGTTGTTGTTGTTTTTGTACCACGTATTGAACACAGGGACAGGTAACCACTGTCCCACATACCTAGGCCTTTTTATTTTTTATTTTTGAGAGGGGATTTTGCTAAGTTGCTGAGGGTCTTGCTGAGTTGCTGTGGCTGACATTGAATTCATGATCCTCCTGCTTCAGCCTCTCAAGCCTCTACAATTATAGACAAGTGCCACTATGCCTGGCTAGTCATGTTTTATTTTTGCAGGTGAGGTGAGTTTCTTTTAAGAAGCATACTTTCTGGTACTGTTTTTTAATCCATTTTGTCAGTCTGCATCTTCTAATTGAAGAATTAAGATCATTTACATTCATGGTTATTATTAAACGGTATGTACTTCTTCCTGTCTTTTTTGTTATTCTGCTTGTTTTGAATATTCTATGTTCATGTCTTGCTCTTATTCATCTTATGAATATGATGATTTACTTTTCTGATAATGTTTCTTATCATTTAGATACTAAGTGTCCCTCAAGAGCTCACATGTGAGACAATGCAAGAACATTCAGAGGTGCAATGATTGGATTATGAGAGCCTTAACCCAAATATCAAATTAATCCCCTGATAGGGATTAACTGGGTGGTAAATGTTGGCAGGTAGGGTATGTCTGAAACAAGTGGGTCCATAGGGTCATGACTTTGGGGTTTCTATTTTGTGGTTGTTGAACAGAGGTATATGCTTCCTGATATGATGTCTTGAACCATTTCCATATATCACACTCTTCTGCCAAAATGTTCTGCCTTATCTTGAGCCCCAGGAATGGAGCCAGCTGTCTATGGACTGAGACCTTCAAAACTGAGCTGCCAAATAAACTTTTCCTCCTCTAAAATTGTTCTTGTCAAGTCTTTTAGTCACAGCAGTGAAAATGCTGACCAAAATAATGTTTGATTCTTTCATATTTCTCATTTGTGTGTTTACTCTTCCAGGAGAATTTCTTTCTTTCATGTAGTCTTATCATTGCTCTCTTTCCTCTTCTAGGTATAAAGGTTCTTTTAAATATATTCTATAATGCTGGTTTGGTTTCATGAATTCCCTGTCTATGTTTATCTTGGAAGGTCTTTATTTATTCTATTGGGAAGGATAATGTTGTTTGATTGGCAGTTAATTTTTTCATGCCTTGGTATATATCATTTGTGTTCTTTTGATCTTTAGAATTTCTGTAGAGAAAGAAATTTTAGTTAGTTGAATAATTTTAATATTCCTTTACATTATTTATATAATTTCCTTTAAATTATATAAATGTATACAAATGTAAATGTAAATTATAGGTTCCTATACCTTTGACCTGTAGCTCTTTGCCCTCATCTATTCTGATTATGCGTAACTTGGTTCTTTTAATGGTGTTCCAGAGATCTTGTATGTTCTGTTCATTCTTTTTTTCTTTTTTTTAACTTTCTGAATGTGATTTCATTAGACTTGTCTTTAAACTGATATTTTTGTTTCACTTTATTTATTGTATTTGCAAGGCTCTCGGTTATTTTTAGTATGACTTATTTAACTTGACATTTTCAAGATTTCTTTTATAATTTCTCCAAATATCTATTCCTTCATTGAATTTCTCATTCATACCCTTCATTTTCTTCCTTAATTCATTCAATTGTGTATCTGTATTCTCCTCAAATTCATCAAAGTTTTATAAAATAATTATTTTGAAGTCTTTTGTCCAGCATTTTCTTCATTTTGATAACCTGGGAATATGTATGGAATTATAAAGATTACAAGATGTCATATTGCCCTGGTTTTTTATCTATATTTATTGTGATTATAGGCTAAGATTTGTTCGTCTCTTCCACTTTAATGTGGGTGCCTTCTTAAAAGATGACTCAATTGGACTTCATAGGGTATACCCCCAAAGGCTTCTTTGGCTGTAATTAGTGGGTTTGAAATAATACATACTGTATTTGGAACCTGAGCAACCCCTTTTCTCTGTAGGTCATGGAACAATTGGGGCCATCTGGTAATTTATGATGTGGTATAGACAGCGTATATAGGGAGTACCCTCTCTGGTTAGTTTTATAAGAGGTGTGGAAGCTCAACTAAGTGGTGGGAGTTTCCATGAGCACTATTGATTTTGGCTCTATTACTTGAAAATGATTCCCATTTGCCATTTCAATCATGGTGAAAGGCCTAAAGATTTTATTCTCTATTTAGTCACTAATGTAGATCCTGGTAATTCACATGGAGAGATGAGGGTTTAGAGGTCTCCCTTAGTGACACTTCCATCCACTCTTGTCAGTGATAGCTGATCTGATAGGATATGGGTCCAATCTATGGTGAGGAGTTTGTGTGGTGTCCACACAGGCGTGTTATTTCTCTTTGCTGTTACTGTGGGGCTGATTGTCTAGGAGTCCCCCAGTTTGGCATCCTTGTGAGTGTATCATTGGATGGAGTTTTTTGTTCTCTACAATCTTTTGTTTTATAATATATTTTTTAGTTGTAGGTAGATGTAATACCTTTATTTTATTTTTATGTGGTGCTGAGGATCAAATCCAGGGCCTCACATATCTAAGTGAGTGCTCCACCACAGCCAAGTTCTCCAAATCTTTAGTTGAATGGGAACTAAATTGTGACTGGAGGATTTTTCTCAGCAGACCTGGGAGTGTGTGTACTCAGTGGCACAGCTCATACTTTATGTGCTCCGAGTCTCAGGATCAATTGCAAAAAGTAAAATAACAACATAAGCGACAATAATAATGATAAGAAAGGAGAGGAAAGAAGATATGGAACAAAATAAAAAGATAAACAAATTAAAAGAGAATCAAGATTTTTTTCCAAAGGTATAAATAAATAAACAACAAGCAGTAACAAAATGTACAACAGAGAAAGTAAAAGATGTAGGAGATAATAAAAAGATTTTTAAAAAAGTAAAGATATGTAGGTGTTTAAAGACGGGTTTGCTGAGGGTGAGGACAAGGATGCCTATCCTTACCCAGTGCACTTACCCAGGCATGGGAGATCGAGCTCTGAAGGCACGGATCTAATTTCATTTAGTTACACAGGACATATATAGACACATTATCCAATCAGGTTAACATGCTTGTTAAAGTATAACAGAGTCAGCCTATAGGTGAACTATACGTCGAGGGTCCAGGTAGTGTAAACAAACCAAGCATGCCTAAGCAATTCTGCCCAGCAACAGGTCTGAGACAAAGGACTGGGGAAATGGCAAGCTCCTGCACACAGCATGAGGCAAGGCAGCTCGGCCAAGCTCACATCACAGCTTTCTGTGATGCATGACAGAACGAGGCCTCCCCTCAGCTCAAACTCAGCCTCAACAGCTGCAACGACCTTCATTCCATGGCGAGTCTTTACCATTACCTCAGTTTCTCTGTTCAGACTGTTTGGCTTACTTAGACCATGGTGTTAGTGACTGCTGTCAGATAAACTTGAGGAATGTTCCTTACAAAGATAACAGGAGAAAACAAAAAAGGAGAAAAAAATAACTAGAAGGGTTAAATGAGCCAGTCACCAGAGCACACCTGTAATCCAGTGACTCAGGAGGCTGAGGCAGGAGGGTCACAAGTTCAAAACCAGTCTCAGCAATTTATCAAGGCTCTGTCTCAAAGTAAAAAATAAAAATGGGCTGGGGATGTGGCTCAGTGGTTAAGCGCCCTGGGTTCAATCCCTGGTAATAAAAACAACAAAAAGAGAGAAAGATAAAGAGAAATGAAAAGGAAAAAAAATAGAGTGATGGTTAGAAGTTATTCACTCCCTAATTCTCTAATTCTTTTCATTGTGGTGCTTACCAGATGAGTGACAGGAGTAATTTTTTTTTTTTTTTTTGCAGCATTTTACAGTTCCTCCCAGCTGCTTTGCATGTGGGAAAGAGATTATATGGAACGTGGAGTTTACCAGGCCACAGTTTTCTCCATAGTCTCTTAGGATAAGCACCTGAGTATAGAGTTTAAGTTTGCACTGCCTCACTTTAATAGGTTAGCCCCAAATGCTGAACTCACTAAGCAGTTTCTTTCCAGAGGAAGACAAACACTGGGGTGCATCCTTGTGTTCCACTGTAGGTGGAGAGAGGCTACAAGACTGTGAAGATCTGTGCAGGGAAGAGGGATGAAAATTTCTCTGATATTTGTCTCCTACTAACCTGGAGTACCCAAAGTTAGATCACTCATAAAATCATAGGTCTGTTCTTTCCCTTAGGTTCTAATAGCAGATTCCTGAACCACCAATTTTATAGAAAGCACCTTCTGCCCTAATACTATCCATTTGCAGTCCAACCTCCCCACTGCATAGGATTCTCAGTACATTTGTGGTAGTCTTTCCTCTCAGTTGAAACCATTTCTTGGGATGACAACCCATTGAGCAACTGCAGAAAAGAGGCCACTGGCTCTTGGAGATAAAAAATGTAGGTTCTTCTGATAAGACCTTTCTCAAGATGATTTCCAGTTATAGCACTATGTGCATACTCTGAAAAATAGAAGACTTCTTGTCCAGTGCCAGCTTGCTATATAGATTTTATGTCTCTTGTTTGTTTAGACTATGTTTGCAAAGTGATTGATTCTATGCTCATGGAGATCAAAGAGACTTATTCTCTTTCACCTATATTTTGGTGTAGTACTTCCCCTCCCCTGCTATGCTGCTGAGTGCTTGATGTTGGGCATTCTTACTATTCTAATATCTAATATTTCTGAGTTTCTCCTGTTCACTGACTACTACTGAACTCTACTGCTTTTCTGTGACCCTCTGACTCGTTGTACAGTTATGTAGTTATTGTTCAGGTTGTATCTTTTGGAGAAGAAGGCAAGCGCTGAGTGCTTCTAATCAGCCATCTTCTCTTGTGCTCTGCACTGTGTTGATACTGAAATTTGGTTTAATCAACTGAACTTACTTCTTAGGGTTAGTTTTCCCTTGGAGTTTTAAACACCAAGTGCATTTCCTATTCATGGCAAAGATGGATCAAAAGAAAACAGTAAAAGACTAGCTTGACTGAGTAGACCCAGATTGTGATAGAAACTTAGCTGTCCTCTCTGGACTTTGAATAAATAACTTTAATAAAAAAAATCTTCAAAAAAATTATTTGTTCCTTTTAGATATAGATGACAATAGAGTGTATGTGACATATTATATATTCATGGACTATAACTTATTCTAATTAGGATCTCCTTCTTGTGGTTGTACATGATGCAGAGTTTCACTGGTCCTGTATTCATATATGAGCATAGGAAAGTTATGTCTGACTCATTCTACTGCCTCTCCTATTCCAATCTTCCCTCCCTTGTCTTCATTCCCCTGTGTCTAATCCACTGAAATTCTCTTCTTCTGATCCCCCACCTTGTTGTGTGTTAGCATCTGCATATCATATCAGAAAACATTCAATCTTTGTTTTGTTAGGATTGCCTTATTACATTTAGCATGATAGTCTCCAAATCCTTCCTTTTTGAGTAAATAACTCTTTGGGGGAAACTCAATAAATATTGTAAAGTGTTTTGAAACAATAAGGGGCATGTAAAGAGAAGGCAAGACATTATCTGATACAAATGTGAATGGATCATGATCCATGCACATAATTGGATTTAGATGTGTACAAACAGAGCTAATGGGTATGGCACAAGAGACTAGCAAAGGAAGCGTGATTGTAAAAATGATGAAATTCTATGGCATTGATCATTTCTGTATTTCACAATTCTGGAGTAGCTGTAATAGGTGAACAAATGTGAATTTTCCTGCTCATATTAAGGATGGTGCCCTTCACATTCTATGATATTCTAAAACTACAGAGAAACATATCAAGTCATTGAAATATTCTAGAAAATATCAGATATTTTATTTAACTACTTCAGTTTTCCTTTATTGATTATTTCTTATTTGCAATTGGAAGAATGAGTTAACTCTCATCCTTTCAAGAATAAAAGCCGCTATGCCAAAAATTAAGTGACAAAAGGCAAATAGGCAAAAAATCTAATTTCAATACTGACAGAAATACAGAAAAGTATCAATAATTTTTATTTATTTATTTATTTATTTATTTTGTGTGTTGCTGGTAATTGAACCCAGGACCTTGTGCTTGTTAGGCAAGCACTCCACCAACTGAGCCATATCCCCAGCCCATCAATAAATATTTTTTAATTTTAAAATACTTTGGATTAGAGTATACTTTGGATTAGAGAGGAATACATTTGGTAAAACTGATTTTTTTTTATGAATGATTTTAGCTTTTAAGTAGGGGGAACAAATTAATTTCTAGTTCAGAAGACTGTTGATTTTATGGCATATTTACAAAGGAAAAATATGAACAAGGTGTATAAAATTTGATTTTTGAATAATTGTTCATAATGTAGGATTAGGTAATACTGTCCATTCTGAAGACACATGCGATTTGGAAAGTAAACAATCTCTGGGACTCTACCTCACATAATAATCAAAATTAAAAATGTATGTTTATTAAATACATTATTAAGTTGTATACAAATTTTTAAAAATCTTAAAAATAAATGGGTCATCTCACAAACTGAAAATATTTTGTTGTACAGGATAGTCTATTATACTGAAAACAGTAGATTTTGATGATTCTTATGAATAGTTTAGATGCTAAGGTAGTTTACACATTTTATTTTCAACTGAAAAATATGGAAGAAAAAAGCTCACTGGAGCATGAGTTCCCAATAATACATTTACCAAATACAAATTCACAAAGTGTAAATAAGCAAACAAATAAAAAAGTATGTGTGGGAGTGCGACAAGTGAAATGTAAAAATTTCAATAGACATTAAAGTCCTCAATACAGAATTGTATTAAGATTTGATATTGACAAATATCCATTATATCCACTGATAACAAGTTCTCAAGACCAGGGTCTTATGTGTTTAGTCCTTACAGAGTCTCATAAACCATTTTGCTGACCATAGTCATTTAACATATATTTACTAAATAAATTTTTAGTTTGTATTCAAATTTGGTTACTTTAATCTTGTTAGAAATAAATGGGTCATCTCATAGACTGAAAATCATTAGTTTTACAGGATAATCTATTATAATATAGCCTATGGCATTTTTTTTAGTTTAATACTCTTTTATTGCATTAGGGTTTTTTCGTGTATGTTTTTCATGTCAATAGACACATTTTTGCAACAAAACACTTTCATTGGCATTTTGTAACAATACATTTCATAAAAAGCATTCTTATAAAGTCCTAATTTATTTAGGCTACAATTGGAGTAATTATCTATGAATGGTTTCTATGCAAGAAGATTGAATTATTTGTATTAATTATTTGTAATCAGGAATTGGTGAAGGGTAAAAGGAACCTGGAATAATTTGAGTGAAGACTGAAATCCTACTTAACAGTAAGTTAAAATAAATGAAGAAAGTGGCAAGTCATTTTTAAAATTTTATGGCTGAGAAAAAAGAATAATAGGACTATTCTTAACAGAATATTCTGTATATGAGATTTATATTTCTGATTACATCACACATTGCTAGCAAAACAAATCCTGAAATTAATGTGTGGATAATTCATAATAAAGACTTTGATGCTTTGTTATTACAGTAGCAGTGTTCTTTCATGTTATATTTAATGAAAATTTGCCCCTTTTATCTAAAGCAGTGAGGCTAAAGTACCAGTCTATCGTTACTGACTTGACAAGGAAATTACAGCAAGATGACACTTCTTTTCCAGGTCTGTCTTTCAATTATCATGGTTCAGCATGGGGTACTTGCTGCCTGCACCTAGAAGCTCCAACTAGGCCTTGAGTCTATACTCTCCCCACTGCAGCTACCTCCTGCACTGGTCTATCCATATCCCTGAGCATCACTGCACTGCTTGAGCAGACCACAGCCCGTCCACTCCCTGTAAAAAGTTGTGCAGCCACTGGTAAGCTGCACTTTTCCTGTGGTACCCATACTTTTTTCAAAAAATCTAAAGTGTAGTGTTGGGATAAAGGGATTCCCCAAGTCCTTAGCTCCTTTCTTGTATTCTTCTAAATGTGGATAGCAACTGTCTTTTCAATCTGCTGCACCTGGGGCCCCTGAAATCCTTTATTCTCTCTCTCTCAGTAGTTAACCAACTTGTACCAGTAAATAATTCTTTATATTAAATTGACCCTGTTCTGAAAACCATTGTAGTTTCAACCACCTGACTGGATGCTTACTGATCTAAACATTTAATAACTGGCTCAGGTTTGCTAAAACTTTCTGTGATGTATCTCAATTTATTGATGGAGTTCAAACTATATTTTGTTGGATCTTTATTGATATATCTGATCTGATGAATTACATGACAATGTTTAATTAGCAATACTTGTCTGTGCAAAAGTCATAGAAACAGGGAGTATCAGAATTAAAAAAAAACTTCTATAATTTGATTTCATTATATCATCCTGAGCATATATGGAATGCAAAAACTCTATTGCTATTTAAAACGTGGCTATCGTTTCTACAGCACCCATCCTTACTTACCCACCAACTATTGGTCAAATTCTTTCTTTGGAACCAACATTTGGAGTCTCTTATTCACAGTATACATAGAAAATGATTACTTTCTGCTTGCTACCTTAGCAGAATAATTGGAACAAATACATTTTAAGACTCACTCCAAGTGGTTCATTTGCAAGTATAAGTAAGTTGCTCGATGGATTTGGAAGTGTATCTTTTGTATGGCCAACTGTTCTTTTCTTAAAGTTAGTAAAGTTTCACAACTTTGAGGTTTGTGAAAAGGGAAAACTGTAATTTTAGCAGACAGTGTTGTTCTTAGGCGTGGACAAACTTGGGTTCTTGCCCAGCCTCCCAACTGTAGGATTGTGCTTCTCTAAAGCTTGCCAGGGCCTCTGTTTTCTGCTAATAGACCACAAGTTTTCTTGTGCGTTTTCTATTGTAAAGGATGATAAAAACAGATTCTTACAGAAAACTCAGTAGAAATGTACACTGCTTATACCAGAAACACTGAAAAAAAACTTCTTATTTTAGTATTCATGGCATTTTTCTTTTTTTTTCTTTTTGTCTTTTTGGCAGAAAACAGAAGCACAGGCTGGCTCGGCTGGCACCTCAGCTCAAAAAAAAAAAAAAAAAAAAAAAAATGGAAAGAAAGAAAGGAAAAGAAAAATCAGAAGAATCAAAAGAAAGGAAATCGAGGCACAGATGCCAGATGGTGCCAATCATTCTCAAAGTCTCCACGATGAAAGGTTCGATTTAATACTCAGGGACTGAGTATTAACCTTTGATGAAAGGTTTTCTTTTAAGACCACTTCTTCATTTTAGGTTAGAGAAAGGAGACAGGTTGGGAAAGACTATTCGGAAAAAAAAAAAAAAAAAAAGGTTAAGTCATTCAGAAGGAAAAGAACTTCATGGGAAAAAAACAAAACAAAACAAAAAACAACAACAAAAAAAAAAAAGAAAAAAAATCAGGTAATCTGAAATTCTGTGGATAATTACTCTAAGTGAATGGTGGAAAAATATTTCTGGTCTAAGACCATTTTTTTATTCTTTTAGGTAGATTTCCAGCAAAGTATCTATGAAAATAACAGCTGTATTAGGCAATTTGAATAATTAACACTTCAAAAAGTTTAAAATACCTAAAGACCAGAGTAGACTATCGTAATCATTATTGATGTCTTATCATAGAAGCAAAATATATATCAATGAGTCCCAGATAATTATGTGAAAGGAATACTTGGCCTACTTAACACCCTTGAATAGTATTGAATGAAAGATTTTTGTCATGACTCTTAAAATATTTGCATTCAATTTCAAAATAATAGCAAGCAAGCACCAAAGCAGAGTATATCTCTTTACTAAATTATTATAAAATGGTAAAATTGGGGCTTACTTATTAGTAAGTTAGCAACTGTATCAGCCATAATAATACAATAAATTATTGTCAGTAATATTTGATTTCTATAGAGTAAGTACGCCTTTTCAACTTTAGGAGCCTCTTGAGATCTGTCATTTCTGAGAAGCAGAATGGATTTGTAATTTTCTACAAGTTCTCCAAAGAGATAGCTTTCTTTTTGAGGAAAGTTTTAAGGGCAGATTAGAAAACATTAAAGGACTGCTAGGAAAAATGATGTTGAATGTAAGTGAATCATAGGCTTTATGAACATATTCAATTTATTTAAAACATCTTTCATCTAGATACCTTTCCATTCTCTACCATACATACTTCATCTGAGTCTAGCACTGCAAAACAGTGTTCTCCTCCTTCACATACCTTCCTCAGCATCTAGCCCTCAGCATGTCCACTTTAGCCTTTAGAAGGAGATGTTTCCCTCCAAAATTCCCATCTAAAACCACCTGTTCAGTCAGTCCGGTTTCTACTGGTGTTTGTTAAATTGCAGTGATAGCTGTGATACAAACTTCCCTGACTAAATCCCATCCTGCTGACTTAGTATTGCTGATTTTCATGTTCTCAGAGGTACAGTGAAGATAATTTACCTACAATCATGTTTCTTATCAAGGGAATATCAAACTCTGGAGGATAACAAGAGAGATTTGGGTACAGTAAGGATCTTCTATCAATATTAAATTGCAGTTTCCCTAGTATCTGTTGGAGATTTGTTCCAGGATGCCTACAAATACCAAGATTCTCAAAAGCTCAAGTTTCTTAAATAAAATGGCATAGTATTCCACATAGCTTATGTAGCCCTCCTATACATTTTGATTCCTCTTTAGATTACTTACAATGATTAATGTAAATGTGAATATTTTTTATTGTTTAGGGAATGATAATAAAATAAAAAATGTATAACTTTGAGATTTTTTTTTCCTTCATTTTATTTCTTGGTTTCCTTTCCTTTAATATTGTTGATCCATGGTTGGTTGAATCTGAGGATGTGGAGCCTTTAGATACAGATATCTAACTGTATATCACTCTGGGTCATACCTCATATATATGAGAGCAATATAGGTGCCATAAACTAGTGAGGATGGATTAAGGAGATTGTGGTAAACCACAAAACTAAAACTATTTCATTTCAATCAATCATTACCATACAGAATTAAGAAAAAATATTAAAAGATATTGCTATTTATTAAAAAAAATTAGAAGTCTGTATTCCCTAGTGATTCTCCCAATTTTTAATGTTGACTTATTTTAGAATTAACCAGTTGAAAATTGATCAAAATATAACTGAAGACTGAATACCATAATTTTGTTTAGGAAAAGAGGTCAACATGAAAGACATTCTGGGAAAAGGTTAAGGATATGAGCATTGAATGTGAGGTGGGTCAATTAAATGAAGGGCATAAAGAAAGACCTCCAAAGTCCCCCAGAGGAAAATAGATTAGGTTTGCGTCACCACAGTGCTATTCAGTAACAAAGCAGTTGGCAATATTTAGGAACTTAACAGGTCTCAAAAAAATTTAAAAACAAATGGCTAATTAAGAATTGAAACTTTTATAATAAATAATGATTAAATAGATTACAATATTTTATTAAAAAACCAAAGAACTTTTATACACACTATCCACTCACCTAAAGGTTTCTACATGATTTAGAACTAGCAGAAAGAGAAGAAAAGGTTTTCTGTTTGTTCTTGTTGCCTAATTGTTTTTTGTAGCATCAACAGAGAGGAACTAACAGGTCAGTTTTACTCTTCACAGGTGCTTGTATGGCACCGAGGCATACAATGAAGATGTCCTTCTTACAATATTGCTTTTCATCTTGACGCTTTTTTCTGTTATCAAATTAAAGTTTACATTTGCTAATCTAATTTCTATAGTAATACTTACTAAAGAGGCAATAGTTGGAAAGGTTGAGGTAAAGCCAAAAGGGTGAAATACAGAGATCATAGAAACAGTATGAACACATTATCCAATATGAGACAAGAAAATGGATTATTTAATGTCACTGTCTATTAACCTAGCAGTTAAAATAGGACCAAAATATACATAAAAATGAAATAAAACAATTAGGTAACACTTTAAATGGTTCATTATTATTAATTCATTTAGTATTCATTGTAACTGTGCTGGCCATAATGAATTCATTTGATATTAATGGGAACGTTCAGCAGCAATTTCATTATAATGCAGTTTTAATTCATGTGCCATTAAAGTAAAGCAATGCCAAAATTTATATTTATTTTTTGAATACTGTACATGATCACTAATTTTTAGAAGCATTATGACACTAATTGTATTTCTTTAAATTGGGGCAAATAGCCCAGATTTAAGACACACTGCAATGTCTGCTTTGTACACTAATAATGTTAAAGTTGATGGAGGTTCATGTAACTACCATGTTCTACCACATTTGGAAAATACAGAGGTTAATGGTTACTATATTTGTTGCATGTCAATATTTACTAATATTTAACTGTTTCATGCTACTGAAATTTTTTACAGATTGCCATTAATATTACAAAAACTACAGTGTTTTGGACTTTATATCTTTCACTTTTGTGAAAAGCTAAGGCTAAATTATATACATTGGGCATTTCATGGGAACAAACAGATTTTAATCATTTCTAAAAATATTTCATTCATACCAAAAATTTTATGATAAAAATTTAATATTTTTTGTGACTGGCACTAGATTATTTATGAGAGATATTGGGGAAAGACTATAGAGAATTTCTCTCTAGATTTGCAACCATAAGGTTTTAATTAAGAACTTCAAAATGGCAGCAAAAATGTACTCAGTAGCATATTTACGATTACTTTCTCCAGTGGCAACTTGTAAACAATTTTGCTTAACTGCATGAGAACTAATGACAACAGACAAAAAACTAAAATCCACAGGCCAATTAATAGGCCCACTAAAAGATCACTGGACACTTAAGGCAGTAATTCAGCTAGGCATCAAAAAATAGCTGACCTACAAATTCCCTATTTGAAATTTTGTGCATTAATAAATTGTTCACAGGCTAGATAGCCTAAAGATATATGTGTGTATAATTTGCTCTTTTATTCATTATTGTGGAAATAATTAATTAGAATAGTTATTTTAAAACGACAATAGAAACTGTGTTCTCTCTCTAAACTCCACTACAAATTAAAAATTGTTTAGGAGCAGCTTTTATAAATTAGCATTGCTATTTTTCTTACTACTGAAAATAAATCATAAAAATTAATTAATAAATGTCTCATGAAAATGTAAAGTAATTCGTTAAGCTATTACAAGCTAATAATATTTTAAAGGATTTATCCTACTTTTTCCATTCTTTCTTTTTCAGTTTTCTTTTTTTCTCTCCTTTTTTGATATGATACAATGTAGCCCAGAGTTTGACTCAAACTCCTGGACTCAAGGGATCATCCCATTTAGCCCCCAGTAGCTGGGACTGCAGGTGTGTACAGCCATACCCAGCACACCTTACTATCTGAAATAGTTAAAATACTAGTCTAAATATGTGAAATAGAAGCTTTAAGACACAGACTATAAGGGAATCAGAATAATTATCTCTTAAAGAAAAACCAAGAATGTCCATGATTGTTCAGCTTGCTGTGCGGGGGAAATTTCTGCACCGTATATGGGAAGGACAATCAAATGGGGCTCAGCCAGCCCTCTGAGTTGAGGACATAAAACTTATAATTCAAAGAGTCAAGGTAGTCAGACTTCAGAGAGCAAAATACTATTCATGAAACAATTGGAGAGAGACACAGAAAGAAAGAGATGGACCAAAAAAAAAAGAAAAAAAAGCCAGAGACAGACCCAAAAATCTACCAAGGGAGGGTCCCTGTGAGCCTTCGCTTGAAGATCAACCAGTATATCTGTGTGAAAAAACTACTCAAAACGGGAAAAACAATTCAGTTTCAGTGAGCTGTGGAATGATTTAAATGTATGAAGTTGGAGACCCGGAGGAAAGAAGGGAGAGAAATTAAAAACATAGATATATTTAAATCATTGTGAAAATTAAGGAATATTATAAATCCATGGATATGAGCAGTTCAATGAGCACAAGAAAGATATGAAGGAAACCATACTAAGGAAAATGATTGTCATATTTATTAAAGTCAATGATAAAGTGTGATCCTTAAAAGTGATAATAAGAAAGATATACCGAGGGACAGAGATTTTTGTCACAAAAAATGAAAGCTAGAAGAGAGTGGAGAATATGCTTAAAGTAGTGCGACAAAACAAAACACGATGGACCCCAAATTTATACCCAGCTAAACACATTTCAGAACCAAAAGGAAGATACTCAGATATACAAAATATTTTAAAACTATTTAGCTTTCACTACGTAAATTTTTTTTAAATTTATTTTTATTGTAAACAAATGGGATACGTGTTGTTTCTGTTTGTACATGGAGTAACAGCATACCATTTGCATATTCATATATTTACATAGAGTAATGATGTTTGATTCATTCCGTTATTTTTTCCTTCCCCCCCACCCCTCCCACCTCTCTTTTCCCTCTATACAGTCCCTCCTTCCTCCATTCTTGTCCCCCTCCCACCCCCCATTAAGTGTCATCACCCACTTATCAGTGAAATCATTCCTCTTTTGGATTTTTGAGATTGGCTTATCTCACTTAACATGATATTCTCCAATTTCATCCATTTGCCTGCAAATGCCATAATTTTATTATTCTTTATAGCTGAGTAATATTCCATTGTATATATATATACCACAGTTTCTTTATCCATTCATCAATTGAAGGGCATCTAGTTTGGTTCCATTGTCTGGCTATTGTGAATTGAGCCGCTATGAACGTTGATGTGGCTGTATCTCTGTAGTATGCTGAGTTTAAGTCACTACGTAAAATTTTAAAGAAAATATTTTAGTAAATATTTTAGAAAATAATGGTAGATTAAATCTAGTAATATTATAGACTCAGAAAATCAAGGGTCAAATATTTTATCTCGTGTGGAAACAGCAAAATAAAGGAAAGATGGCAATGTAGGGGCAGGGCAGATCTAATAAAATAAACATAGGGAAGGTTAGAGGAATAGAAGGAGGAGAGGGAGGGAGGAAGGAAAGGAAAAGGGAAGAAATATGGAATAGTTTTAGCACAATTGTTATATATTACATATATGTAGAAAGTAATAGTCCAAAATATTCCTCAGAAAACTTGGAATAGAACCACTATTTGACCAACTGTCCCACTCCTCAGTTTATACCCAAAGGACTTAAAATCAGTATACTACAGTGAAGCAGCCACATCAATCTTTATAGCAGCTCCATTCACAATAGCTAAACTATGGAACCAACCTTGGTTCCTTCAACAGATGAATGGATAAAGAAAATGTAGTACATATACACAATGGAATATTACTCAGCCTTAAAGAAGAATGAAATTATGGCATTAGATGAAAAATGGATGGAACTGGAAAATATCATGCTGAGTGAAATAAGCCAACCAAAAAAAAAAAAAAAAAAAAAAGCAAAAATAGGCTGAATGTTTTCTCTGCTATGTGGATGCTAATTTACAATGGTGGTGGAGGATGGGGGAACTATACACAACTGGTGTGATTCTATATCATATACAATCAGAAGAATGAAAAATTATACCCCATTTATGTATGATGTGTCAAAATGCATTCTATTGTCATGTCTAACTAATTAGAACAAATATAAAATATTTCAATGAAGTAATAAATAATTGCATGAAAGGAGATCAATAGAGTAGAGGAATGAGTATAAGGGGAGGGAGGAGGAGAGGGAAAAGGAGAAAATGGGGATTGAAATAAAATTCCTTACATGTATGATTTTGTTTAATGAACCCAACAACTAGGTGAGACTATACTACTCTAAATCTACTTATACAAACCTATAAATAACATTTGCATTTGAATGTATGTAAATATATGTAAACATTTTTATCTTATTTTTAACTTTTTAAAAGATAATAGACTCTTAGTCTGGGGTTTTGGCTCAGTAGTAGAGCACTTGCCTACCATATGTGAGGCACTGGGTTTGATTTTCAGCACCACATAAAAATAAATACATAAAATAAAGGTCCATTGACAACTAAAAAATATTTAAAAGAAAAAAATGATAACAGACTCTTAAAGCAAAAACACTCAAGTACCTTTGAAATTTATAGGACTATAGAATAAAGAAATGTCCATGATAGCATTAAAGATAGGGGCTGGTAAATGGAAGTACATTACTTTAAAAGAGCAAGAAAAGGGTTATAGCTAATTTTTTTAGCCAGTTTTTATTCTCTGCTATGACTAAAAGACCCAACCAGAACAATCGTAAAGGAGGAAAGGTTTATTTGAGGACTCATAGTTTCAGAAGTCTCAGTCCATAGAAGGCTGGCTCCATTCCTTGGGGTTGAAGGAAAGGCTGAACATCATGGTGGAAGAGTGTGGCAAAGGGAAACAGCTCACATTGCGATCAGGAAGCAGAGAGTCTCCACTCAACAGATACAAATGTATAGCCATGCCCACCTCCTCCAGCTACACCCTACCATTTTGGTTAGCACTCAGTTAATCCCTTTCAGGGGATTAAATCACAGATTGGTTAAGACTTTCACAACCCAATCATTTCTCCTCTGAACCTTCTTGCATTATATCACACATGAGCTTTTGGGGGACACCTCATATCCAAACCATAACACTAATAATTTAACAAAGAATATAAAGTGGAATCATACAAAATAATGAAAAGAATGATGAAAAAAAAAAAGAAGTTAATAAATAACAAAAGCATGAGAAAATAATAGACAAATATTAAGCTGGTAGATTTAATCTCAACTAATATCAATAATTATATTAACTATAAATTGCCCAAAGAACCCAACTGAAAGGCAGATATTTTCAGATTTTGTTAAAGAAAACCCACCAACATTGCTGAGTAGATTAAAAGTAAAATTACATAAAATAATGTTCTATGCTAACACGAAGAAGCTGGAGTGACAATATAAATGATAGAAAAGGCAGAATTCAATGCAAAGAACATTACCAAACGGGAAAGGGTCAATTTATTAAGAGCTCACAAAATTATAAATGTTTATCCACTTAATGGAGATTCCAGATACACGAGGAAAAATCTGATAACTCTTCAATATATCTGAGAAAATCTAAATCTTTAGGAACCATACAATATATAATTTGGAGATTTTTTTTTTTTTTTTTTTTTTTTTTTTGGTACTGCAGATTGAATTTAGGGGCACTCGACCACTGAGTCACATTCACAGCCCTATTTTTTATTTTATTGTTTTTTAGAGATAGGGTCTCACTGAATTGCCTAGTGTATTGCCATTGCTGAGGCTAGCTTTGAACTTGTGATCCTCCTGTCTCAGTCTCCTGAGCTACTGGGAATACAGGTGTGGGCCACTACACCCGACTTGGAGATGATTTTGTTTTGTAGTTAATGCTCTTATGGCAAAATAAAATGACCTCAAGTTTATTACCTCAGTTTCCACTTGCGGAAACTAAACAGGGGGTACAGGTGGGGAAAGGAGAGAGTCGGAGAGAGAGTTAGGGAGAGGGAAGGGAGAGAAATTGAATGAAATACAAAGTATTCAAAAGAAAGGAGGCAATAGAGATGAAAGTGGAAATATGATTAAACTATAGAGGAAAGCAAAGAAACTGCTAAATTTTGTTCTTTGGGAAGATCTCTAAAATTTATAAATCTCAAAAATAAAAATCATAAAGCTGAGCACAGTGATGCATGTCTGTAATTTCAGTAGCTCAGGAGGCTGAGACAGGAGGATCACAAGTTCAAAGCTAGACTTGGGAAAAGCAAGGTGCTACGCAACTCAGTGAGACACTGTCTCTAAACAAAATACAAAATAGGACTGGGGTTGTGGCTCAGTGGTCGAGTGCTTCTGAGTTCAATCCCTGGTACCTTCCCTGCACCCCTCCCCCCCCAGCAAAAGAGACTTATAAAGGTAAAAGAAGACAAATTACCAATAATATGAAGGAAAGATATGACATACCTTGAGACCTGAATAATATTAAAAGACAGGGAGATATTATGAACACATAAGCAACTCTATGCTGTGATGTGTTGGATGGAAATGTATCAATTCCACAAAAACTTCTTCAGAAAATTAAAAATGATGCCAGAGTTACCCTAGTGTCAGCACCAAGCAAAAACACTAGAAAAAAGGAGAGTGATCACAAACCTGCTTCATGAAAATAGATGCAAAATTCTTGATGAACTTTTACTAGCACTAAAAAGACTAATACTATTCCAATAATGCAAAACTGATTCAACATTCCAAGTCAATCATGTAACATATTCTATTAGAAGTTAAAACAGGTGAGCAAAGCTGAACCCCAAAATCTATTCCTCTGAAAAAAATCTCTTCTCTGAGAAAACCACAGAGTGGAAAATAGCATTCTTAAGTGATGAAACCTGAAGTCTGCAGCTAATCTTATAGTTAATGGTAAACAATCAAATACTTCACAGGATCACGACAAGGTAAAGGTGCAGACTAGCACCAATTATATTAAACATTTAGTTCTTTACAAACATTTTCACATTTGCTATTAATGACTATATTAAATTTTAAGGGCTAGTGATGGAAAAAAATTTGAACTAGCTAAACTAAAAGACACTTTTTCTTGAGTAAAATGAATGTAAAGTATTATTGTTGTTGTATATTTCTGTGTACAACAATTGAGAAAAGAGTCCTCAAATCTGCCCTATGTTTATGTATTTAATCCCAGGATTTAGCACAAGGATGGGAGCAAAAGCAGGATGGAGCAGGCTTAGCAGCGGTTATACGATTTTTCATTGTCAGTAGGATGATAACGGTAAGAAGTATCTTTCCTTTCCTCCATTTTCACTTCCAGTCCTATTGTTACAGATTATGGTAGAAATACTATTCCAGACTTAACATAATTGAAACAGGGCAATTTATTCCATCCTTTCTCAATTCAACTTGACTTCCTTTCTCAAAAAATGGTATTACCATGTGTACAGTTTGTTCCTACTGTCCATCTAATTCACTGCTCAAACCCCAAACTTGAAAGTTACCCTCTCATTCTTTTATTTACTTCACCTCTGATATTTTGTGCAACGGTAAGTACTGCCTACAAATTAACAAATTTGCATAAATTAGCTTGGAATCCAATCAGTTTTTACTGTGTCTTAAGCCTAGGCCTTGATACTACCATCTTTTGCCTGGACTAATCAGCAACTCTCTCTTATTTCCAAGAAATTTATATGTGACTAATATGAACAATTTCTAGTAGCAAGCTACAGTGATTTTAAATCATGGATTGGTTCATATTATGTAGTTGGTTAAAAACCATAATGGCTTCCCATCTCTACCAGAATAAACTTTAAACTTCAGGATGGGTCATAATACTGTACATGATTTAAACTTGTTCCTGCTTCTGAGATTTCATGTTTCTCTTCCTTTACCCATTACCCATCCACATAGGCTTTCTTTCTGTTTTAAAACGTGTGCTTTTCCCTATTTCATACTCTGTATGTTTTTCTCCATTCTGCCTAGAAAGTTCTCTGTGCTTCCATCCTGGTATGATTTAGGACCATTTCCATGACACTTTTCTTGAATAACCTGACTAAAGCAGAATCTCCCACTCAAACTACCTCTCCCTGTGATATTATCACTGTCCTCCCAGCATTTAATGTTTGCCTCTCTCTCCTTAATACTACTGAAATGCAAAATCTCAATCTCTCTTCTCCATAGTCTATTTTCAGCACCTAGAACAGTGATTGGCATTTAGTAAACTCCCTATAATGAGTGAACAATAAGTCCTGAACAAATGAGTGACTTAGTAAAGTGCCTACTATTGGCCATTATTGTATCATTTATCAATCAACTTAGATTGAAATGTATTGGTGACAAAACAAACTATTTGAATCTTGTTTTGATGGTTTCTTTTCTTTTTTTTTTTTTCACTTTACATACAGTTTTCTGTGATGGATTAACCTCTATGAGGTCAGTATTGGCCCTTGATTATTGATCTTCAGGCAGGATCTATACTTTTATAACACCTCAAGAATAAGTGTCAGTGGGACAGTTCTCTAGACAAATCAAATAAAATGGATTTGTGTCTTTCACCCTCCTTTTAGAAAACGTATTTTAATGATTTCATATTTTATGCACACATATTGACTATTCATTACATGAAGCTGATACTTTATAACTTGAAAATTATAGAAGTCCAAACATCATTTGTGTAAGATGTCTTTGTGTCCATTTGCAAAAGATAAAGCACACTGGCATGAAGGTGAGTTACCCCACTCTATCATGATAGTTTGGCCACTACTGAAATGAGGTAACAAATGAGTTAGAAAACAGATAAACCTCCAATTAAGGACATCTAAATGTATTCGCACATATAGCTATTCAATATGAAGGCAATTTATTAAGAAAAATCTAAATAATTGCACTGTGCCTCCTCTTAGGGGAATACTATTTCAAAGGAATGGATGATCAGCCTAGAGCTGCATTTCCCAATGTGCAAATATTAATAGGTATGACTAGGGCATAGAGCTCAAGGCCCAAAATAAAAAGTTTCTAATTACCAGAGCACATGGCTTCTAAGCTTCAGAGCTATACTTAAACAAGTCCTGAAGTCAAAAAGTCCTAAAAAAGTCACTACCTTGCATTTGTTCCTCTTCCTTTATTTTCTGTCCCTTTACTGGGTCTACTGCTATAGGAAACAAAATTGACATTGATCTCCAATATGTCTCCTGCATTCAAGGTCAATTATCACAAAATATAAATTGACACATTTTGGTAGAAGTCTTCTGACATAAAGTTTAAAAGGTTATATTAAAGATACCAAATAATTCATTTCCTTAGCAAACACCTTGTAGTCCATTTGTCTGGGGAGTTCTAAGTAAAATTGTATGTTTGAGTGGATCTGACCATTGTGTCCCTCATCTGTTTCCAGATGGAAGTGGATTAACTTTCTATGTAGATACGTATTGTGATCTGGCAATTACCAGTATAGTAGACATCACTTTCCTATTTCTTCTTTTAAAATAAACATTTTATCTGTTTATAAAAGAGAGGAATCCTCTCCTTCACCCTAGTCTGAAGAAAACTTGAATCACTGAGCTATTAAAAACTCTACCAATGATACGTACTTTTAAAATGTAAACGTGGTTCTCACTGTTTACATTTAGAAAAAGTATAAAATTGTTGTTGAATCCCACTCATAATGTATTCAACAACCATGGTTACAAGTATGAAATGAATGAGAAGATAACCCTTTTCATTCTTTAAGAAATACATATGCTCAAATTTTTAAATTTTATTTATAATAATAAAAATACTATAAATATCAATGTTGTTTTCATCAAATATGTAGTAGCAATGATTGTAAAGATAACTTAAGCTAAATGAAAAGGTTAACTTTTGGAGGATTAATATCAGGTAAAATTTAAAGAGAATAATATGGTATGTACATTTATTTCAGAGAAGTATGATAAACTGATCAAAAATGTTCCCAGCCATAAAATATATGTTATTTTAAGGTAATATTTTGTGAGAAGAGTGAAATGAAAAATACAAGTTCTAGGAGAATTCTCTTAGAATTCTTAGGAATTATGCAACATTTCCAACTGTAATGAAGAGTTGTCTTCATATATTTAAGTAGATGATTTTCAGTATCAAATTGCTATAATATTTATATCCTGAAGGATACTTTTAGGTCAGAATATAGCAAATTTCTTTCAAAATGTTGATATTTTAAATTTTCTTGAAATTATATCTCTTGTAACTATTTAAACATCATGAACTTTTTATATGTCAACTTAAAAATATGTGAGTTAATATATGTTATTTTTCAGTTCCTCTGGAGATATAAGCAAAGTATCTGAAAAGATACTTTTTTTTGAAAGATTGTGTTTTGAATTCACAATTCCTTTCTCTAATGGTAAATATTTAAAGAAACACCTGAGACTCAATATTGCACTTATTCTAGAAATATCATTGACAATTCACTTGATCATGTGATACAAAGCTCTGTTGAAAATCTTTTTCAGTGTATGTGTCAAAAATATCTGGAAATTTTCTGTAGCACTATTTGTTAATTAGTAAATCATTTCACTTGTAGTTTGCATAGTGTGATTGTAAATCAGATGCAACACTAATTTTCTATTGTGTTAATGTTACACAAGCCTTTTCTTATTTTTGTAAATGAGGATGATATGATGAATATTTAGATACTTCAATATAAAGATAATAATTTTTGAAAATATGGCATTTTATAATATCAGTGCAAACTTTTCATTCTGAAGTGATGTCAGCAGGGATCATAGAACAGGAAGGCTAAGATCTTCTTTTCTCCCACAGAGGCAATGATTCAACAATATACAGACCAGTTCCTCTGTGAGAAATTCCCGTAACAGTTATTAGGTTCCTGCAGGCCAGGCAATGCCTTATTCATTGAAGATTTTGGGAGAATTCATAGAACCCTCTCACCATAGGCCCTTCCCTAACAACAGCTACACATAATTGAGTAAAAGCTTCCAGCTTTAGGTTTTTACTTAAAACATGAAAGGAAAGCCTGGATCATCTTTTCCACTGTCTAATTTCAGGAAACATTCCTAGGGATTGTTTACTATCTGACCTGTGTTTTAGTTTACCCAGTATACACTAGATCCCAAAAACTTCTGAAAACCAAAAAGAGCTGGTCAGCACATTACTGCTTTAGGGGATCTGTAGTTCAGCAGACAAACACTAGAGGGAACAAAAGAACATGAGTGCATAGAAAAAATAAACCAGAAACTGTTCTAATTAGGAATAGACATACAGAGTTCCAGAAAAGAGGCACTCAACAGAAAAGACCCCAGATCCTTAGTCCTTTAGACTGGAAAATACCTTTTGCTTGTAGCTATAACACAGAGAGGTGACTACTTCTCCTTATTTGTGGATTCCAACACAAAGTTTGGAAAGAAACATGAAGAAACAGGGAAAAGTGGTCCAATCAAAGGCACAAATTAAATTTCCAGAAAATTACCAAAATCAAATGGGGTTTGTGGATTGTCTGACAAATAATTCTAAATTGCCATCATAAAGATCATACAACCATAGAAATGAAAAGTTGTACCCCATTTGTGTACAATTAATCAAAATGCAATCTATAAAATCAAACTGAATCAAACTGAATCAAACTGAATCAAACTGCAATCTATAAAATCAAACTGAATCAAACTGAAATTTTGGAAATGAAAATATAATAACCATCCTGAAAAATCCACTGGACATTTCAACAATAAACATAATCAAGCAGAAGAAAGAATCAGTGAACTAAAAGTGCACTTTAAATTATCCAATAAGTGGAGAAAACAGAATGAAAAAGAGTAAGGAAACCTAAAGGATTCATGGAACACTACAAAGTAGACCAATGTATGTATTATAAGAGTAACAGAAAAAGAATAGAGACAAAAAAATAACAACTATTAAAAGTAATAATGGCCAAAATTTTCTAAATCTAAGGCAAGAAATGTGCATTATAAACCAAGAAGTACAAAGATTTCAAATAAAATGAATCTTAATAAGTACATGACAAGACAGGTAATAATCAATGCCAAAGACAAGAGCAAATTCTTTAAAGCACCAAGAAAAATGTGACTTATCCATACAAGGGAGCTCCTATGAGACTATGTATAAACATCACAAAAAATTTTGAATACCAGAAAGGATTAAGATAATCTGTTTGCAATGATAAATGAAAAATATCTCAAATTAAGAATACTATTTACAACAAAACTGTCCTTTAAAAATTATGAACAGACAAGTGTTTCCAAGAACAATGAAAGCTATGGAAATTCAACGCTAGACCTAAAAAACAAGAAGTGTTCATTCAAGTTGAAATGAAGAGACACTAAATATAAGAAAGCATATAAGTGTATAAAATATACTAATAAAATTACATATGTGTGTGTATTTGTTTGTTTTTGAAATGAAGTTCCAGACTGGTATCAATCTCCTGGGCTCAAGTGATCCTCCTGCCTCAGCTTCCCAAATAGCAGGATTACAGGCATATGGAAAAAAGGAGAGAGAAGAATGCAGAATGATGTTTCTGCAATGGTGATGCCTAAACCACTTAAAGTTCTGATATAGAAGTTAAAAGACAAAGGTAGAATAACTATCTAAGTATATTAATAGTTATCTACGTATATTAATAGTTATACAACATAAAAAGTTATGATTTGTGATTTCAGTGGTCTGTAACATAGCAGAAGAAGAGGAATGAAAGTACAGAATTTTAATATTCAATTGAAGTTAGGCTTTTGTCATCTTAAAGTTTAACATTTGTAAGATACTTTAAGGCTCCTAAGGGGCAAAAAGAAAATACCTATTGGTGATATCAAAAAGGTAAGAAAGTAATCAAAGTAGGTCACTATAAAATTAGTGAAGCAAAACAGATAGCAAGAGAGTAAAATAAAGACTTTCAAAAAAAAAAAAACTTACAAAACAAAAAGAAAATAACTAACAAAGTGGAAATAAAAAATGCTTCCCTATAATCATTTTAAATATAAATGGATTGAACTTACCCGTCACAAAACAGAGTGGCTGAATGGATTTAAAATTCAAAGGCCCTGCTATTTCCAGGAGACTTATTTTACCTTTAAACATATACATAAGCTGAAAGTAAAAGAATAAAAAAAGGATGTTCCATGCAAATATGTAACCAAAAGAGACTAAAGATAGTCATGCTTATATCATGTAATACAGATTTTATGACAAATCTTTCATGTAAGTAAAAGAAGAACATCATATAATGATGAAAGGAATAATTCACTAGGATGATATGACAATTATAAGTATATATGCACACTACCTCAAAGCACCTGAGTTTATGAAGTAAATAGAGAACTAGAATAGAGAAATAGAAAGGCACACCATAACACTAAGAATAGAGTTACTTTATATTAGGTAGAAGGGAGTGAAGGGAAAGGAAGAGTAGGGGGTAGGAAGGATAGTAGAATAAAACAGACATTATTACCTCAGGTACATATATGACTGCATGACTGATGTGATCCAGCAATATGTATAATCAGAAAAATGAGAGATTATACTACATTGATGTGTAATCTATCAAAATGTATAAGTACATTTTACTACCATGTACAACAAATTAGAACAAATAAAAAAATTAAGAAAAAGAATAATTTTACTAATTGATAGAACATCCAGAAAGAAGACCAACATGGAGATGAAGAACTTGAAAAACACTACAAACATTAGGGATCTAACATCTGGAGTATACCACCTAACATGGTTTGAATACACTCTTCATAGTACACATAGAACATTATACATAATAGATAACACATTAGGTCACAGCACAAATCAGTAGGATTTAATTCATACTAAGTGCCTTTTTTTTTTTTTTTCTAAACATGATAAAATAAACCTAGAAATTACCAGGAAAGGAAGATTGGAAAATTCACAAATTAAACAATATATATTAATGGGTTCAAAAAGCCAAAAGGAAAAAACTAGGAACCATCGAGACAAACAGAAGTAAAACACAACATACCTTTAATTCATTTGGTTTGTCTAATTGCTCTGGTTAGGGTCTCAAGAATGATATTGAATAGAAGTGGTGAAAGAGGGCATCCCACTTTGTTCCAGTTTTTAGAGGGAATGCTTTCAGTTTTCACGATTTAGAATGATATTGGCCATGGGCTTAGTGTGGATGGCCTTTACAATGTTAAGGAATGTTCCCAGTACCCCAGTTTTTTCTAGTGTTTTAAGCATGAAGGGATGCTGTATTTTATCGAATGCTTTTTCTGCATCTATTGAAATAATCATGTGATTTTTAACTTTTAGTCTGTTGATATGGTGAATGACATTTATTGATTTCTGGATGTTGAACCAACCTTGCATCCCTGGGGTAAAACCCACTTGATCGTGGTGCACTATCTTTTTAATATATTTTTGTATGCGATTTGCTAAAATTTTGTTGATCTCTCATGTTTTTGGATAGGCAGAATTAATATTGTCAAAATGGCCATACTACCTAAAGTGCTATACAGATTCAATGCAATTCCAATTAAAATCCCAATGGGGTACTTTACAGAAATAGAGCAAGCAATCATGAAATTCATCTGGAAGAATAAGAAACCCAGAAGAGCTAAAGCAATCCTTCGCAGGAAAAATGAAGCAGGGGGTATCGCAATACCCGAACTTCAACTTTATTACAAAGCAATAGTAACAAAGATAGCATGGTATTGGTACCAAAATAGACAGGGAGATCAATGGTATAGAATAGAGGACATGGACACAAACCCATATAAATACCATTTTCTCATACTAGACAAAGGGGCCAAATATATGCAGTGGAGAAAAGATAGCCTCTTCAACAAATGGTGCTGGGAAAATTGGAAAATCATATGCAACAGAATGAAAATAAATCCCTATCTCTCACCCTGCACAAAACTCAACTCAAAATGGATCAAGGGCCTCGGAATCAGACCAGAGACCCTGCATCTTACAGAAGAAAAAGTAGGTCCAAACCTTCAACTTGTTGGCTTAGGATCAGACTTCCTTAACAGGACTCCCATAGCACAAGAAATAAAAGCAAGAATCAACAACTGGGATAGATTCAAACTAAAATGCTTTCTCTCAGCAAAGAAAACTATCAGCAATGTGAAGAGAGAGCCTACAGAGTGGGAGAATATCTTTGCCACTTACACTTCAGATAGAGCGCTAATTTCCAGAATCTATAAATAACTCAAAAAACTCTACACCAAGAATACAAATAATCCTATCCACAAATGGGCTAAGAAAATGAACAGACACTTCACAGAAGAAGATGTACAAGCAATCAACAGATATATGAAAAAATGTTCAACATCTCTAGTAATAAGAGAAATGCAAATCAAAACTACTCTAAGATTTCATCTCACTCCAATTAGAATGGCGATTATCAAGAACACAAGCAACAATAAGTATTGGTGAGGATGTGGGGAAAAAGGTACACTCATACATTGCTGGTGGGGTTGCAAATTAGTGCAGCCACTCTGGAAAGCAGTATGGAGATTCCTCAGAAAGCTTGGAATGGAACCACCATTTGACCCAGCTATCCCACTCCTTGGCCTATACCCAAAGGACTTAAAATTCACCATAGCCAGAGTGTGGAACCAACCTAGATGCCCTTCAGTTGATGAATGGATAAAGAAACTGTGGCCGGCGATTCAAGATGGCAGACTAGAGGGTGGCTGCCTTCCATGTTGCTCCAGGACTCAGGACTCAAGAAGAGGAGATGTAGAGAGACTTGGGACCAACTCAAAGCAGCCAGGTGAGTCTCTCCGGTTGGGGAGGCGTCCTGGACGGGGCGGTAGCCCCGAACGCAGGGATCTTTGTGAAGTAGAGCTTCCCGGGAGATACCCCTCCCCCCGCTGGAGCAGTGAACGTGGACAACTGGGAGCATCGGAGAGGAGGCTGCTCAGCACAGCGCTTGGACTCGGCCCAACGCACCCGGGCTCTGGGAGGCTGCCCAAAGTAGAGGCTGCGCAGTGAGCTGTTTGGACTGAAAGCGACCACCCCTGAACACAGGGGGCTGCCCAGAGGAGAAGGAGAAGCATGGGCTCGGCACGTCGCTTGGCCTTGGAGCAGCTGCGCCAGGGCTCTGAGTGGCTATCTGGAGGAGCAGCGTGGTGAGTGGTTTGGACTCAGAGCAAGCACTCCTAAACACAGGGGGGTTGTCTGGAGAAGGAGGAGGAGCACGGCGGGGTGCTTGGGGTCGAAGTGACTGCACCAGGGCTACAGGTTGCAGTCGGGACGAGGAGGTGCACAGTGAGTTCCTGGGACTCGTGACGAATGCACCAGATCTCTGGGTCACTGCCTGATGGAGAAGGAGGTGCGCGGTGGGTCACTTGGACTTAGAGCGACCACACGGAACACCAGGCGGCTGCCGGAGGAAAAGGCGTGTGGCGGGTCACTGGGACTCGGAGCGACTGTAAGGCGCTCCAGGTGGCTGCTCAGAGGAGGGGCCACATAGCCAGGCGATTAGGTGCAGAGCAAGGTCCCAGGGCCTAGGTGGCTTCTTGGTGGAAGAGCCGCACAGACAAACTGAGGGGCAGAGCGAAGGCTCCAGGACTTCAGGCAGCTTCTCTGAGGAGAGGCAGCCTAAGGAGATTCGTCTGTGAAGGGCGAGCTTCCACGCCCAGGAGGTAGGTCCAGGTCCCTGGGAACATTGCAGAAGAAGGCTGCCCAGCCCAGGCGGTAGTTGTGAATTGAACGGAACCTCTAGGAGGGGAAATGACCAGCGAGACCTCCCCACCGGGTGAGTCCACCCTGCTGGGTGAGGTTCTCCCACAAGGACTGTAAAACCAGAGACACAGGCCCAAACTGGCCTTGCATCAGCCCACATCCTACTTCCCCTTTGGATGACCATTCGTCAGCAAGTGAAGGTATCTGTGCCCACTAGCAGGGAATATACCCCACCGGAAGGCCACCACCCCTAGGGAGTCAGCTTCCTTGTGGAGCACCGCATTATCAACTTCCTCCAAGACTTCAGGCTACTGAAGGCTAAGAGGGGATATACTAGAAATCTTCAGGGATATTATAAGCCAATAGAGGAAATCTGCAATATCACAGCGGTCAACTGATACCTGAACAATATGAGAAAACAAGGAAAGAAAATGCTGCAAACAAATCTAGATGTTACATCAATGAAACCCAACGACAGCATGGCAGAAGAAATGACAGAAAGGGAGTTCAGAATGTACATAATTAAAATGCTCAGGGAAGCAAATGACAAGATGGAAGAGCAAATGCATGCACTGAAAGATCGCACCAATCGACAGTTAAAAGAGCAAATACAGGAAGACAGGAAGCAAAAGATCATTTCAATAAAGAGTTAGAGATACTGAAAAAAAAAAAACCAAACAGAAATCCTTGAAATGAAGGAAACAATAAACCAAATTAAGAACTCCATAGAAAGCATAACCAATAGGATAGAACACCTGGAAGACAGAACCTCAGATATTGAAGACAAAATATTTAACCTTGAAAACAAAGTGGACCAAACAGAAAAGATGGTAAGAAATCATGAACAGAATCTCCAAGAACTGTGGGATATCATGAAAAGGCCAAATTTAAGAATTATTGGGATTGAGGAAGGCTTAGAGAAACAGACCAAAGGAATGAACAATCTATTCAATGAAATACTATCAGAAAATTTCCCAAATCTGAAGAATGAAATGGAAGATCAAGTACAAGAGGCTTATAGGACTCCAAATATACAAAATTACAACGGATCCACACCAAGGCACATTATAATGAAAATACTTAACATATAAAATAAAGACAGAATTTTAAAGGCTGCAAGAGAAAGGAATCAAATTACATTCAGGGGGAAACCAATACGGATATCAGCAGATTTTTCAATCCAGACCCTAAAAGCTAGAAGGGCCTGGAACAACATTTTTCAAGCCCTGAAAGAAAATGGATGCCAACCAAGAATCTTTTACCCAGCAAAACTTACCTTCAAATTTGATGATGAAATAAAATCCTTCCATGATAAACAAAAGCTAAAAGAATTTACAAAAAGAAAGCCAGCATTACAGAACATTCTCAGCAAAATATTCCATGAGGAAGAGATGAAAAACAAAGAAGCAAATCAGCAATGGGAGGAATTATCCTAAAGGAAAGGTCAAATAAAGGAAGAACCAAATCGTGTCAAAATAAATAAATAAATAAATAAATAAAATGAACCAAATGACCGGGAATACTAATCATATCTCAATAATAACCTTGAATATTAATGGCCTGAACTCATCAATCAAAAGATACTGGCAGATTGGATCAAAAAGAAATATCCAACAATATGTTGCCTGAAAGAGACTCACCTCATAGAAAGAGATACCCATAGACTAAAGGTAAAAGGTTGGGGAAAAACATACCATGCACATGGACTCAGCAAAAAAGCTGGGGTATCCATCCTCATTTCAGATAATGTGGACTTCAAGTCAAAGTTAGTTAGAAGGCACAGAGAAGGACATTACTTATTGCTTAAGGGAACCATAAATCAGCAAGACATAACAATCATAAACATCTATGCCTCAAACATTGGCTCATCCATGTATGTCAAACCAATCCTTCTCAATTTCAGACACCAAATAGACCATAACACAATAATACTAGGTGATTTTAACACGCCTCTCTCACCACTGGATAGATCTTCCAAACAAAAATTGAACAAAGAAACCATAGAACTCAATAACACAATCAATAATTTAGATTTATGGACATTTATAGAATATACCATCCAACCAAGAGTGAATACACTTTCTTCTCAGCAGCACATGGATCCTTCTCTAAAATAGACCGTATATTATGCCACAAAGGTAATGTAAGTAAATACAAGAAAATAGAGACACTACCTTGTATTCTATCAGATCATAATGGATTGAAATTAGAAATAAATGAAAGAGCAAAAAACAGAAGCTACTCCAACACCTGGAGATTAAACAATATGCTATTATATGATGAATGGATAACAGAAGATATTAGGAAGGAAATTAAAAAATTCTTAGAGGTAAATGAGAACAAAGAAACATCATATCAAAATCTTTGGAACACTATGAAAGCAGTACTTAGAGGAAAATTTATTTCAAGGAGCACAGTCAATAAAAGAAGTAAAACTCAACAAATAAATGACCTAACACTACAACTCAAAGCCCTAGAAAAAGAAGAACAGACCAACAACAAAAGTAGGAGAAGACAGGAAATAGTTAAACTCAGAGCTGAAATCAACGAAATTGAAACAAAAGAAACAATACAAAAAATTGACAAAATAAATAGTTGGTTCTTTGAAAAAATAAATAAAATTGATAAACCCTTATCCACTCAAACAAAGAGAAGACGAGAGAAAACCCAAATCACTAAAATTCGGAATGAAAAAGGAAATATCACAACAGACACGAGTGAAATACAAAACATAATTAGAAGCTATTTTGAAAAATAGAAAATTTTGAAGACATCAACAGGTTTCTAGAGACATATGAATTGCCTAAATTGAACGAGGAGGACATACACAATTTAAATAGACCAATTTCAAGTAATGAAGTAGAAGAGGTCATCAAAAGCCTACAAACAAAGAAAAGTCCAGGACCAGATGGGTTCTCAGCCAAGTTCTACAAAACCTTTAAAGAAGAACTCATTCCAATACTTCTCAAAGTATTCCATGAAATAGAAGAGGAGGGAACCCTCCCAAACTCATTCTATGAAGCCAATATTACCATGATACCCAAACCAGAGAGAGACACATCGAGGAAAGAAAATTTCAGACCAATATCATTAATGAACATTGACAGAAAAATTCTCAACAAAATTTTAGCAAATCGCATATAAAAATATATTAAAAAGATAGTGCACCTCAATCAAGTGGGTTTTATCCCAGGGATGCAAGGTTGGTTCAACATCCGGAAATCAATAAATGTTATTCACCATATCAATAGACTTAAAATTAAGAATCACATGATTATTTCAAGATGCAGAAAAAGCACTTGATAAAATACAGCACCCCTTCATACTCAAAACACTAGAAAAAATAGGGATAGTGGGAACATTCCTTCACATTATAAAGGCCATCTATGCTAAGCCCATGGCCAATATCATTCTAAATGGTGTAAAACTGAAAGCATTCCCCCTAAAAACTGAAACAAGGCAGGATGCCCTCTTTCACCACTTCTATTCAACATCGTACTTGAAATGCTAGCCAGAGCAATGAGACAGACCAAAAAATTAAAGGAATACGAATAGGAAAAGAAGAACTCAAACTATCCCTATTTGCGGATGATATGATCATATACTTAGAGGAACCAGGAAATTCCACCAGAAAACTTTTAGAACTCATAAGTGAATTCAGTAATGTAGCAGGTTGCAAGATCAATGCTCATAAATCCAAAGCATTTTTATACATAAGTGATGAATCCTCAGAAAGAGAAATTATGAAAACTACCCCATTCACGATAGCATCAAAAAAAATAAAATACTTGGGAATCAATCTCACAAAAGAGGTGAAAGACCTCTACAATGAGAACTAAAGAACACTACAGAAAGAAATTAAAGAAAACCTTAGAAGATGGAAAGATCTCCCATGTTCTTGGATAGGCCGAATTAATATTGTCAAAATGGCCATACTACCAAAAGTGCTATACAGATTCAATGCAATTCCAATTGAAATCCCAATGGGGTACCTTACAGAAATAGAGCAAGCAATCATGAAATTCATCTGGAAGAATAAGAAACCCAGAAGAGCTAAAGCAATCCTTCGCAGGAAAAATGAAGCAGGGGGTATCGCAATACCCGAACTTCAACTTTATTACAAAGCAATAGTAACAAAGATAGCATGGTATTGGTACCAAAATAGACAGGGAGATCAATGGTATAGAATAGAGAACATGAATACAAACCCAAATAAATACAGCTTTCTAATACTAGACAAAGGTGCCAAAAATATGCAATGGAGAAAGGATAGCCTCTTCAACAAATGGTGCTGGGAGAATTGGAAATCCATATGCAACAGAATGAAACTAAACTCATATCTCTCACCCTGCACAAACCTCAACTCAAAATGGATTAAGGACCTTGGAATCAGACCAGAGACTCTGCAGATTATAGAAGAAAAAGTAGGTCCAGATCTTCAACATGTCGGCCTAGGACCAGACTTCCTCAACAGGACTCCCATAGCACAAGAAATAAAAGCAAGAATCAATAACTGGGATAGATTCAAACTAAAAAGCTTTCTCTCAGCAAAGGAAACTATCAGTAATGTGAAGAAAGAGCCTACAGAGTGGGAGAATATCTTTGCCAATTATACTTCAGATAGAGCACTAATCTCCAGAATCTATAAAGAACTCAAAAAACTCTACACCAAGAATACAAATAATCCAATCGACAAATGGGCTAAGGAAATGAACAGACACTTCACAGAAGAAGATGTACAAGCAATCAACAAACATATGAAAAAATGTTCAACATCTCTAGTAATAAGAGAAATGCAAATCAAAACCACCCTAAGATTCCATCTCACCCCAATTAGAATGGCGATTATCAAAAGTACGAGCAATAGGTGTTGGCGTGGATGTGGGGAGAAAGGTACCCTCATACATTGCTGGTGGGGCTGCAAATTAGTGCAGCCACTCTGGAAAGCAGTGTGGAGATTCCTTAGAAAACTTGGAATGGAACCACCCTTTGACCCAGCTATCCCACTCCTCGGCCTATACCCAAAGGACTTAAAATCAGCATACTACAGAGATACAGCCACATCAATGTTCATATCTGCTCAATTCACAATAGCCAGATTGTGGAACCAACCTAGATGTCCTTTAATTGATGAATGGATAAAGAAACTGTGGTATATATATACAATATAATATTACTCTGCCATAAAGAACAATAAAATCACGGCATTTGCATCCAAATGTATGAAATTGGAGACCATAGTGCTAAGTGAGATAAGCCAATCTCAAAAAACTAAAGGACGAATGATCTCGCTGATAAGTGGATGACACATAAGGGGAGGGTGGGGGGAGTTAGTGTTAGGGTTAGGGTTAGGGTTAGGGAGGGGGGCAAGAATGGAGGAAGAAAGGACTGTTTAGAGGGAAAAGAAGGGTGGGAGGGGTGGGGGGGAGGAAAAAAATCATAGAATGAATCAAACAACATTACTGTATGTAAATTTATGATTATACAAATGGTTTGACTTTAACCCATGTAAAAACAAACAACATGTATCCCATTTGTTTACAATAAAAAAAATATTTTTACCTCAAAAAAATAAAATAAAAAAAAATAAAACTCAAAAAAAAAAAAAAAAGAAACTGTGGCATATATATACAATGGAATATTACTCCACCATGAAGAATGATAAAATTATGGCATTTGCAGTCAAATGGATGAAATTGGAGAATATCATGCTAAGTGAGATAAGCCAATCTCAAAGAACTAAAGGACGAATGAACTCGCTGATAAGCGAATGAGGACATATAGTGAGGGGTAGGAGGGATTAGCTTTAGGGTTAGGATTAGGTTTAGGGTTAGGGATAAGGAGGGTGGTAAGAATGGAGGAAGGAAGGACTGTATAGAGGGAAAGAGGGGTGGGAGGGGTGGGGGGAAAGAGAAAAAAATAACAGAATGAATCAAACAATATTGCCCTATGTAAATTTATGATTTTTAATTAAAATAAATAAATAATAAAAAAAGAAAAAAAAAAAAAAGAAGGATCTCAAGTAAACAACCTAAGAGCTATTAAAGAAAAACAAACTAAGCCCAAAGGTAGTCAAAGGAACAATACGTTAAAGCAGAATAAATTAAAATAGAAAATTTTAAAAAAACACAACATACCAAATCATAAGTAATTCTGTAAGAGCAGTACTAAAGGAGAAGCTTAGAGTAATAAAGACATAGATTTAGGAAAAAATGGAAAACCTCAAAGAAACAACATCACCATATACCTCAATGAATGAGAAAAATAAAACTAAGCCTACAATTATCAGAAGGAAGAAAAAAATAAATAAAATTTTAAAAGTATAGGAAAATATCTAGAAAACAGTTTTTCAATAGAACAAAATTTGCAAATCTTTAGCTAGATTTATTAGAAAGAGAAAATTTTCAATGAAAATCAATGAGGAAGAAGGAAACAGTAAAAAATGATGAAATTAAAAGAACTTCAGCAGGGCACAGGCTTGTAATCACAGAGGATCAGGACTCTGAGACAGAAGGATCCGGAATTCAAAGCCAGACTAAACAACCCAGCAAGGCCCTAAGCAACTTAGAAAGAACTTGTCTCAAAATTTAAAAAATAAATAAATAAACAAATAGAAGTGCTGGGAATGTGATTCAGTACTTAAATATCCTTGGGTTCCATCCCTGGTACAAAATACACAAAGAAACTTAAGAATAAATTTTATCAAAGATGTTAAATACTTTGATGCTGAAGGCTATAATATATTGCTGAATAAAATGAAAGCTCATGCAAGAAATCGAACAACCTCCTGTGTTCGTGGGTTTGAAGATATATTAATAATATTTGCGTTAATTTTCCAACATGACCTCTAGCACATATTTTGCATAAACAAAAAATAATCTTAAAATATGTATGGAGTCATAAAGAACTCCAAGCAGCAAAAACAATCTTGAAAAAGAACTGAACTGAAGGATTTATACTTTTTGTTTCAAAACATATTAAAACAATCATAGCAGTCAGATTATGGCACTTTCATGAAGATAGACATAAAAATCAGTTAAGAAGAACAAAGACCTCAGAAATCAATCCATGCCTACTCAGTCAACTGATGTTTGGTAAAAATGCCAAAACTGGAATAGGGAAAGGATAGTCTCTTCAAAAAAGGGTGTTGGAAAACTTTGATATCTACATGAAAAAAAGAAAAAATGAAAGATAGTAAAGAAAATGGACCTTTATCTTTCACCATACCCCATAAATACAAAATGAATGAGGGGGATTCAAGATGGCGGACTAGAGGGTGGCTGCGTTTCGTGTTGCTCCAGGACTCAAGACTCAAGAAGAGGAGATATAGAGAGCCTTGGGACCAACTCAAAGCAGCCGGGCGAGAATCTCCCACTGGGCAGACGTCCCGGACGGGGCAGGAGCCCTGGACGGGGCGGTAGCCCCAAAAGCAGGGATCTTTGCAAAGTAGAACGGCCGCGATGCGCCCCTCCCCCCCGCCGGAGCAGTGATCGCAGACAGCTGGGAGCATTGAAGAGGGGGCCGCCCAGAGGAGAAGGAGAAATATGGGCTCGGCACGTCGCTTGGAATTGGATCAGCTGCGCCAGGGCTCCGGGCGGCTATCCGGAGGAGCAGCGTGGACGCAGGACTCAAGAAAAGGAGATATTGAGAGACTTGGGACCAACTCAAAGAAGCCGGGTGAGTGTTTCCCACTGGGCAGGCGGACGGGGCGGTAGCCCCCGGACAGCGCGGTAGCCCCGAAAGCTGGGATCTTTGCAAAGTAGAACTGCCGGCGAGGCGCCCCTCCCCCCGCCAGAGCAGTGATCGCAGACAGCTGGGAGCATTGGAGAGGTGGCTGTTCACCACAGCGCTTGGACTCGGTGCAACCCACCCGCGCTCTGGGAGGCTGCCCAAGGAGAAGGTGCTTGGTGAGCTGTTTGGACTGAACGTGACCACCCCTGAACACAGGGGGCTGCCCAGAGGAGAAGGAGAAATACGGGCTCGGCACATCGCTTGGAATTGGAACAGCTGCGCCAGGGCTCTGGGCGGCTATCCGGTGGAACAGCGTGGTGAGTGGTTTGGTCCCAGAGCATCCGCTCCTGAACATAGGGGGTTGTCTGGAGAAGGAGGAGGAGCGCGGCGGGGTGCTTGGGCTCGAAGTGACTGCACCAGGGATACGGGAGGCAGTCGGGACAAGAAGGTGCACAGTGAGTTCTTGGGACTCGTGACGCACCAGATCTCTGGGTAACTGCCTGGTGGAGAAAGTGGTGCGTGGTGGGTCACTTGGTCTTAGAGCGACCGCACAGAACAACAGGTGGCTGCCAGAGGAAAAGGCGTGTGGCGGGTCACTGGGACTCGGGGCGATTGTAAGGGGCTCCAGGTGGCTGCTCAGAGGAGGGGCCGCATAGCCAGGCGAAAAGTGCAGAGCAGGGTCCTAGACGGCTTCTTGGTGGAAGGGCCCCACAGACAAACTGAGGGGTGGAGCGAAGGCTCCAGGACTGCAGGAAGCTTCTCTGAGGAGAGGCAGCCGAAGGAGATTCGTTTGTGAAGGGTGAGGCTTCCAGGCCCAGGAGGTAGGTCTGGGTCCCTGAGAACATTGCAGAAGAAGGCTGCCCAGCCCAGGCGGTAGTTGTGAATTGAACGGAACCTCTGGGAGGAAAACCGACCAGCGAGACCTCCCCACCGGGTTACTCCTCCCTGTTGGGTGAGGTTCTCCCAAAAGGACCGTACAATCAGAGACACAGGCCCAAACTGGTCTTGCATCAGCCCACAACCTACTTCCCTTCTGGATGACCATTCATCAGCAAGTGAAGGTACCTCTGCCCACTAGCAGGGAATATACCCCACCAGAAGGCCACCACCCCTAGGGAGTCAGCTCCCTTGTGGAGCACTGCATGATCAACTTCCTCCAAAAGGGAGGAAAGATTTCAGGCTACTGAAGACTAAGAGGGGATATAATACAAATCTTCAGGGATATTATAAGACAATAGAGGAAATCTGCAATATCACAGCGGTCAACTGATACCTGAACAATATGAGAAAACAAGGAAAGAAAATGCTGCAAACAAATCTAGATGTTACATCAATGAAACCCAACGACAGCATGGCAGAAGAAATGACAGAAAGGGAGTTCAGAATGTACATAATTAAAATGCTCAGGGAAGCAAATGACGAGATGCAAGAGCAAATGCAGGCACTGAATGATCGCACCAATCGACAGTTAAAAGAGCAAATACAGGAAGCAAAAGATCACTTCAATAAAGAGTTAGAGATATTGAAAAAAAACCAAACAGAAATCCTTGAAATGAAGGAAACAATAAACCAAATTAAGAACTCCATAGAAAGCATAACCAATAGAATAGAACACCTGGAAGACAGAACCTCAGACATTGAAGATAAAATATTTAACCTTGAAAACAAAGTTGAACAAACAGAGAAGATGGTAAGAAATCATGAACAGAATCTACAAGAACTATGGGATATCATGAAGAGGCCAAATTTGAGAATTATTGGGATTGAGGAAGGCTTAGAGAAACAGACCAAAGGAATGAACAATCTATTCAATGAAATACTATCAGAAAATTTCCCAAATCTGAAGAATGAAATGGAAGATCAAGTACAAGAGGCTTATAGGACTCCAAATATACAAAATTACAACAGACCCACACCAAGGCACATTATAATGAAAATGCCCAACATACAAAATAAAGACAGAATTTTAAAGGCCGCGAGAGGAATCAAATTACATTCAGGGGGAAACCAATACGGATATCAGCAGATTTTTCAATCCAGACCCTAAAAGCTAGAAGGGCCTGGAACAACATTTTTCAAGCCCTGAAAGAAAATGGATGCCAACCAAGAATCTTATACCCAGCAAAACTTACCTTCAAATTTGATGATGAAATAAAATCCTTCCATGATAAACAAAAGCTAAAAGAATTTACAAAAAGAAAGCCAGCATTACAGAACATTCTCAGCAAAATATTCCATGAGGAAGAGATGAAAAACAAAGAAACAAATCAGCAATGGGAGGAACCATCCTAAAGGAATTGTCAAATAAAGGAAGAACCAAGTCGTCTCAAAATAAATAAATAAATAAATAAATAAATAAATAAATAAAATGAACCAAATGACCGGGAATACTAATCATATCTCAATAATAACCCTGAATATTAATGGCCTGAACTCATCAATCAAAAGACATAGACTGGCAGATTGGATCAAAAAGAAAGATCCAACAATATGTTGCCTGCAAGAGACTCACCTCGTAGAAAGAGATACACATAGACTAAAGGTGAAAGGATGGGGGAAAACATATCATGCACATGGACTCAGCAAAAAAGCTGGGGTATCCATCCTCATTTCAGATAAGGTGGACTTCAAGTCAAAACTAGTCAAAAGGGATAAAGAAGGACATTACATACTGCTTAAGGGAACCATAAATCAGCAAGACATAACAAGCATAAACATCTATGCCCCAAACAGTGGCTCATCCATGTATGTCAAACAAATCGTCTCAATTTCAGAAACCAAATAGACCATAACACAATAATACTAGGTGATTTTAACACGCCTCTCTCACCACTGGACAGATCTTCCAAACAAAAATTGAACAAAGAAACCATAGATCTCAATAACACAATCAATAATTTAGACTTAACGGACATTTATAGAATATACCATCCAACCAAGAGCGAATACACTTTCTTCTCAGCAGCACATGGATCCTTCTCTAAAATAGACCATATATTATGCCACAAAGCTAATGTAAGCAAATACAAGAAGATAGAGACACTACCTTGTATTCTATCAGATCATAATGGTTTGAAGTTAGAAATAAATGAAAGAGTAAAAAACAGAAGCTACTCCAACACCTGGAGATTAAACAATATGCTATTACATGATGAATGGATAACAGAAGATATTAGGAAGGAAATTAAAAAATTCCTAGAGGTAAATGAGAACAAAGAAACATCATATCAAAATCTTTGGGACACTATGAAAGCAGTACTTAGAGGAAAATTTATTTCATGGAGCGCATTCAATAAAAGAAGTAAAAATCAACAAATAAACAACCTAACACTTCAGCTCAAAGCCCTAGAAAAAGAAGAACAGACCAACACCAAAAGTAGTAGAAAACAGGAAATAGTTAAACTCAGAGCTGAAATCAATGAAATTGAAACAAAAGAAACTATACAAAAAATTGACAAAATAAATAGTTGGTTCTTTGAAAAAATAAACAAAATTGATAAACCCTTAGCCACTCTAACAAAGAGAAGACGAGAGAAAACCCAAATCACCAAAATTCGAAATGAACAAGGAAATATCACAACAGACACGATTGAAATACAAAACATAATTAGAAGCTATTTTGAAAATCTATATTCTAACCAAATAGAAAATTTCGAAGACATCAACAGGTTTCTAGAGACATATGAATTGCCTAAATTGAACGAGGATGACATACAAAATTTAAATAGATCAATTTCAAGTAATGAAGTAGAAGAGGTCATCAAAAGCCTACCAACAAAGAAAAGTCCAGGACCAGATGGGTTCTCAGCCGAGTTCTACAAAATCTTTAAAGAAGAGCTCATTCCAATACTTCTCAAAGTATTCCATGAAATAGAAGAGGAGGGTACCCTCCCAAACTCATTCTATGAAACCAATATTACCCTGATACCCAAGCCAGACAGAGATAAATCGAGGAAAGAAAATTTCAGACCGATATCATTAATGAACATTGACGCAAAAATTCTCAAGAAAATTTTAGCAAATCGCATACAAAAATATATTAAAAAGATAGTGCACCACGATCAAGTGGGTTTTATCCCAGGGATGTAAGGTTGGTTCAACATCCGGAAATCAATAAATGTAATTCACCATATCAATAGACTTAAAGTCAAGAACCACATGATTATTTCAATAGATGCAGAAAAAGCATTTGATAAAATACAACACCCCTTCATGCTCAAAACTCTAGAAAAAATAGGGATAGTGGGAACATTCCTTAACATTGTAAAGGCCATCTATGCTAAGCCCATGGCTAATATCATTCTAAACGGTGAAAAACTGAAAGCATTCCCCCTAAAAACTGGAACAAGACAGGGATGCCCTCTTTCACCACTCCTATTCAATATCGTTCTTGAGACTCTAGCCAGAGCAATTAGACAGACCAAGGAAATTAAAGGAATACGAATAGAAAAAGAAGAACTCAAACTATCCCTATTTGCGGATGATATGATTATACACTTAGAGGAACCAGGAAATTCCACCAGAAAACTGTTAGAACTCATAAGTGAATTCAGTAAAGTGGCAGGTTACAAGATCAATGCTCATAAATCCAATGCATTTTTATACATAAGTGAGGAATCCTCAGAAAGAGAAATTATGAAAACTACCCCATTCACCATAACATCGAAAAAAATAAAACACTTGGGAATCAATCTCACAAAAGAGGTAAAAGACCTCTACAATGAGAACTACAGAACACTAAAGAAAGAAATCGAAGAAAACCTTAGAAGATGGAAAGATCTCCCATGTTCTTGGATAGGCCGAATTAATATTGTCAAAATGGCCATACTACCAAAAGTGCTATACAGATTCAATGCAATCCCAATTAAAATCCCAATGTCGTACCTTACAGAAATAGAGCAAGCAATCATGAAATTCATCTGGAAGAATAAGAAACCCAGAATAGCTAAAGCAATCCTTCGCAGGAAAAATGAAGCAGGGGGTATCGCAATACCCGAACTTCAACTTTATTACAAAGCAATAGTAACAAAGACGGCATGGTACTGGTACCAAAATAGACAGGTAGATCAATGGTACAGAATAGAGGACACGGACACAAACCCAAATAAATACAACTTTCTAATACTAGACAAAGGCGCCAAAAATATGCAATGGAGAAAAGATAGCCTCTTCAACAAATGGTGCTGGGAGAATTGGAAATCCATATGCAACAGAATGAAACTAAACCCATATCTCTCACCCTGCACAAAACTCAACTCAAAATGGATTAAGGACCTTGGAATCAGACCAGAGACTCTGCAGATTATAGAAGAAAAAGTAGGTCCCGATCTTCAACATGTCGGCCTAGGACCAGACTTCCTCAACAGGACTCCCATAGCACAAGAAATAAAAGCAAGAATCAATAACTGGGATAGATTCAAACTAAAAAGCTTTCTCTCAGCAAAGGAAACTATCAGTAATGTGAAGAAAGAGCCTACAGAGTGGGAGAATATCTTTGCCAATCATACTTCAGATAGAGCACTAATCTCCAGAATCTATAAAGAACTCAAAAAACTCTACACCAAGAATACAAATAATCCAATTGACAAATGGGCTAAGGAAATGAACAGACACTTCACAGAAGATGTGCAAGCAATCAATAAACATATGAAAAAATGTTCAACATCTCTAGTAATAAGAGAAATGCAAATCAAAACCACCCTAAGATTTCATCTCACCCCAATTAGAATGGCGATTATCAAAAATACAAGCAACAGGTGTTGGCGAGGATGTGGGGAGAAAGGTACACTCATACATTGCTGGTGGGGCTGCAAATTAGTGCAGCCACTCTGGAAAGCAGTGTGGAGATTCCTTAGAAAACTTGGAATGGACCCTCCATTTGACCCAGCTATCCCACTCCTTGGCCTATACCCAAAGGATCTAAAATCAGCATACTACAGAGATACAGCCACATCAATGTTCATAGCTGCTCAATTCACAATAGCCAGACTATGGAACCAACCTAGATGCCCTTCAATTGACGAGTGGATAAAGAAACTGTGGTATATATACACAATGGAATATTACTCAGCCATAAAGAATGACTAAATTATGGCATTTGCAGTCAAATGGATGAAATTGGAGAATATCATGCTAAGTGAGATAAGCCAATCTCAAAAAGACAAGGGACGAATGATATCGCTAATAAGTGGAGGATGACACATAATGGGGGGGAGGGAAGAGTTAGTGTTAGGGTTAGAGTTAGGGTTAGGGAGGGGGGCAAGTACGGAGGAAGAAAGTACTGTATAGAGGGTAAAGAGGGGTGGGAGGGGTGGGGGGAAGGGGAAAAAATAACAGAATGAATCAAACAACATTATTGTATGTGGATTTATGATTACACAAATGGTATGCCTTTGCACCATGTACAAACAGAGAGGCAACATGTATCCCATTTGTTTACAATAAAATAAAAATAAAAATAAAAATAAAAAAAAATGAATGAAAAACTTAAGTGCAACACTGAAAACTATAAAATTACTGGATCATAGGGAGAAACCTCTTTGACACTGGTCTTGGCAAAGATTTTTTTGCTTTTTGATATGACTTTGAAAACACAGAAGACATAAACAAAGATAGACAAGTTAGCCTACGTTAAAATAAAAGTTTCTGCACAGGATAGTGAACCATTAGCAGAATGAAGAGGAAATTTACTAAGTGGAGAAAACAATTGCAAACCATATTTCTGACAAGGGGTCAATATCTAAAACATCTAAAGAACTCTTACAACTCAATAGGAAAGAAACCCAATATCCCAAGTAAAGAAAGGGCAAAGGATTGAATAGATATTTTTCTAAAAATAAATGCGGATGGCCAATAGGTAAATGGAAAGATGCTCAACTTTACAAATCTTGAAGGAAATGCAAATCGAAACCACAGTGAATTGTCAACTCACAATTATTAGGTTTGGCATTATCAAAGCAAATGGAAATAAGTGTTACCTAGAATGAGAAGAAAATGGAGCCCTCGTGCAGCGCTGGTAGAAACACACTTAACATCCAACAAACCTCCTTCTAAATATTAATCCAAAAGAATTAAATTAAGATGTCTAAGAGGTATGTGAACTTCCATTTTTATTGCAGCATCATCTACAATAGCCAAAAATAGAAACAACCTAAAAGTTCATACAAAGACGACTGGGTCAAGGAATTGTTATGTATTCATTCTTGGAGGGAGTATTATTCAGCTACTGAAGAACAAGGAAATCCTGTTCCATGCTACCACATGAACAAATCGTGAGGACATTAAGCTAAGGGAAATAATCCTGTCACCGACAAATTTTGCGTGATTAGATTTACACACATTATTTTTTAATAGTCAAACTAAGGGAAGCAGAAAGTAAGATGGTAGTTTTTAGGGGCTGGGGATGGTGTAATATGGAGTGGCTATTCAATCAATAAATATTTTCAGTCATGAATAATTTAAAAAGTTCTAGAGATTTGCTGTACAGTGCTATGCATACAATCAACAGTATTGTACCATATATTTTAAATTTGTTAATAAGTTAGATCTCACATTATTTGTTTATTATCATAATTGGACACAAAAAAGTTTCATTCCAACCCAGTGCCCAGAAATACTAGTTTATATACCTTTTTATAACTCTATTTTTATAATGAAGGTCCAAGTCATGAGGAACATGAAGTAAGACAAAAAAAAATCTCCAGGATTTGTTGGGTTATTTTCTGATTCCTGAAGCCACTTAAATAATAGCACACATCAAAAGCCTAGGACCACAATAATTAAAAGTTGAACCACACCTTCTCATTCATTATTTTTCAGTAACACGGGCTGGTTTTCAGTTCACCAAGGTGCCAGTTCCTGGTCTTGGAATGTCTGCATGCAATCCCTTCTGCCTGGAAAGCCCTGATCCCCATTCCTGGCTTTTGCTCCTTCATCTGGCCCAATTTCAGTTTAAGTGTGGTAGATTAAAAAAGAAAAAAAAAAAATCTATGTTTCTTCACTCTGTTACTTTTTTATTTGTTGTTTTCCTTATTATAATTTTTAGTTATACATGTGTTAATATATTGAGTTTTGTCACTTCAACCAGGCTATAAGTTTCATCAAGGCCAGATACAGGAGTGCTGCTGTGGCCTCTCCTCCTCCTCCTCCTGTTCCTCCTCCTCCTCTTTCTCTTCATACATTTCTGAATTACAACACATGAAACAAAGCATTGCTTTTCAAAGTTCAGTGTGAAAAAGAATTCCTTGGAGTTCTTGTTATAATACACATTCTGATTTTGTGGGTCTTGAATAAAGTTCCTAATTTTGCTTTACTCAAAAGCTCTAAGTGGAGGCTGATGTCGCTGGCCTATTGGTCTAAAAGGCACAAGTTGAGTACAGGAATCTAGTGAACAGAAATGAATAAATAAGGTCACATGGACTGAATTAGTGAGAATTAATAAATGGAAAAAGTGATACTGTTAGCAATTCTAACTTCAAAGATATAATAGGCAAAGTTGATAGCTTTAGTTATTATTATACCTATTAATTCTTTATTCGTAACACAATCTTGGCCAAGATTTTTTTCAATTAACAGCTTGGATGCTGCACAGTTACCAAGCAATAATAAGTGCTTCTGTTGATAATTCAACAGAGTTATCTTTATAATATCTTGAATAGAAGACATTTGGAGGAACTATATGGTGTTTGTGCTGCTCTCTCAAATCAGGAGGTACCCTGAACTGATCATAGTATTGACAAAAATTAAAATTTACTTTAAAAGTGAAAAAGGCTCACTCCCATATCTAGCTGCACAATAAAATAGTTTGTTAAAGTGAATATTGCCTAAACAAATATCTTCTGGATAAATAAGAGAATAAACACCTATTGTGTGCCAGAAAATGGTTTTGATTAAAAATATGCAGGATAATAGAGTACAGATTTTGACTTTCACAAGGTTTAATAGTCAAAAGAAAACATCAATAAAATAAACCCATTCAAGGAATCATAGGAAGAGAAGAATTTACCTGTCACTGGAAAGTCAGGAACTTGTGAAAGAAACTACATTTAATTTGTATTTTAAGAATGACTCTAAGGGCTGGGAGTTCAGCTCAGTAGTAGAGTACTTACCTACCATGCACAAGACTCACAGCACTGCCAAAAAAAAAACAAAAAAAAACAAAAAAAACAAAAAAACCCAAAACCAAAAATGAATGACTCAAAGTCATTCTTTATTTTTTAAACCATTTTATAATTCTTTATTCATTCATTAATATATACAGAAGATTTCTTTGTTTGTTTAAAAAAGAATGAAACAAAGTCATTCTTAAAAATGCCTGCACAAGCTTTTGAAATGTCATTCCAGAGAGAGAAAAAAAACGTGTTAAAACACAAAGCAAAACCATGAAGACCATGGTATAATACAAAACTAAAAATCTGATGACTGCAGGAGTCCTTTGCAAAAAATTGGTGAGACTCAGGGCACTAAGAATCTTTTGGTTCACATGAAGGGTTTTGAACTTTGTGGGCAAATCTGTAGTTCTCAGGCTGTTGTTTCTCTGTAGCACATATTACCAGAGATATTTACATACTTGACACAACCCAATGGGCAGAACCTGATGACTATGATTCTTTTCACTCTATCCATTTTGCTTCCTTTGTACATGATGTAAGAACTCAGATGAAAATAAGCTAGTGATTTTATTCTACCAAACTGATTTAGTTAATTCAATCATTCACAAAATTTTTGTGAGATTCCTCCAAACCTAACACATCATATCACTTTGCCATTAACACAATGGTGGACCAGAGCAGCTGCTGGATAGAAGAGAAAGATCCACTAAATGTTCTAGGCAAGATTGTGCATGAACACATTGCTTAAAGGAAAGGGCGCTTCAGTGAGTGTGAGGAATGTGAATTGGAGAGTTGAGGGAACACAGTAAGGTCTTTCATATGGTGATTCTCAGCACAGGTGGGACACAATTCCCTGGAGTGACATGGCAGACAACTGGAATTGATTAGTTCAATTCCTATTCCTAACTATATTCACTCTTTCCTTTTTCCACTATAGTGGATGAAAAAAAATACTTGCTTGTCTTTCCTTTGATGAATGGTTGACATGTGATCAGGTCAATATGAACATTAGTTCACCCAAGGCTTCTGGGAGGGTCTTCCTCACTAAAGGGACATAACCTTGGTACTTACCTCACCTTTTGCTTCTGTATTAAATAAGGGACTGAGAGTAGTTTAACCACTTTCTGTACGTAATTTCTAAGAAAATTTCAGCCAGTGGATCACTGAGCTCTTTATAGCAATACTTCCCCAGGATTTTCATTTTTAAAAATTAAATGAAAATTCTATTTATGAGAGCCATTACATGTTAAATTCTTCATCCCTTGCATATAATGCATAGTGTGCCTGATAATCAAAATGGGAGTTTTATAAACCATACGCAACTTACATGTGTGAGTGTTATACAGTATAGTCCTTCTCCATTCCAGTCAAGTATCCCCTTATTGAGATCATTTAGTGATCTACTTTACTGATTAGAGTACATCTTCTGCTATAATGGGGTAGGTAAAAAAAATTAAGAAATAACTTGGAGATTTGGAACAGGGTAGTACACTTGCCTAGCACCTGTGATACCATGGGTTCAATTCCTAGAACCACACACAAATAAATAATAATAGCTTATTTTAAAATTACTAGCATAGTTCAGATAAAGTTGAAAAAGGACAATCTGTGGCAATAGCTGTGAGGATATGTCCATAAAGATTTTTAGAGATATTTCTAGGAGTTTCAGAGGTTTAAAAATTTGCTCTTAAATATTTTAATTGAAATACCATCTCCTGGATCAAAATAAGAATAAATTTATGTTCTATTAATAAAGAAATGAAAAGTAGAACTCATTTTTCCAGATTAATCATACAATATAACTTTACCATGAATTGAATTAATAGAAGAATTTTAAAAATAGTGCACTATTATGTGATCATAATCCAGCATTCTATAATTCACAAGCCTGACACAGATGTCAGAATATACACAATAGCACTTGTCATTGACCTCTGAAATATTTATTTAAGCACATACATTCTACAGAGCAAGTTAATAAAATAAGTATGCTAATGTTATGAAAGTAGACAATCCATGTAAGATATATTGTATTTTTTCCGTAGTATCTCCCCTCTCCATTTTCAAAAGTCGGTTGATAAAAGTGTTTTCATTTGACAGAGAAGGTGCTCCATCAGCAGGGAATGCATAACAAATAATGATAAAAAACTCAAAAAAGTTATGAAAAATAAATTTATTGCTACTGTGATTTGTCTTTTAACACCTGTCCAATATATTCTTCAAGGTACGTCAATGGGCTTTACCTGTTCATAGCTTTTGGACTACTTTCCATATTTTAAAAAACTTAACTTCTTTATCTCACTAAATTTCCATACCTTTTCCCCACTTTCGCAGCCTTCAGATTACACCTCTCCCCCCACAAAAAAAGGGATTATCACTTAAATTTTATCTCATGCTCATTCTCTAGAAAATTTAAACTAAATCAATTACTACAAATTTTGGCATGGAATTTCCCTCATGAGGTCTTAAGAAAAAAAAAATGGCTATTCATTTTCACCTTAATTCAAGGCAGTTTTAAAGAAACTATTATCTTATAGTCATAGGGAAGAGTATTTTGAAAATCAAGCATAGAATCTGATTTTTATTGTGATCAAATTGCACAGGAAACCAAATAACATCTCTGAGATATTTCTGTGTCAAGTCAAAGCCTTGATAAGAACAAAGAGAAACCTAGGAACATTAATAGACTGCATTGAATTAGTATCGTATCATTTCTTCCTTGAATATTTGTTGGAAATCACCAGCAAAACAGAGTTCAATGACTAAGATGTTAATTATAATCCCTAGGATTATTACCAAGAAATAACTAAAAAATAACATACAAAATAGTTTTAAACCAAAATATGTTATTCTTTTCTTTTTTTGTGGTGCTGGGAATTGAACCCAGGGCCTTGTGCTTGCAAGCACTCTGCCAACTGAGCTATATCCCTAGCCCCCCCTCCCCCCAAATGTTATTATTAGGTACACATAAGTATATTTTCTAATTTTTGAAGGTTCAATCAATCAAAAACGTAATAATTATAAACATCTATCTATACCTTATCAAAAGAGCTCAAAATTGCGTGAAACAAAAGTTGACATAATTGACCCTACAGCACAGCTTTTGGCTCTAGAGGGCTCTAAATGTCCTGAAGAGGTGGCAGTAGGTTCATGAACCCATAGTTGTTTCCTCCTCTTCCTCTTCCTCTGTGAAGATTTGGAGAAGGAGCCGGAGAAGGGTTTTCCCCAGAGATTGATGGTGAACAGCACAGTCAACACTGACCCCATCCTTCCTGAGAAGTCATGGAGCAAAGTGGCCCATGAGTGGACATATTGGAGGAGGAATAGGACTGCACTGCATCCTTGGAAACCAGAAACAAGAAGTTACAACATCTAGAAAGAAGAGAAGGACTACACAAAGGAGAGGACAAACTGCAGGAGTGAGTACTACCAGCAAGTTGACCCTGAAAGCAACCAATGGGAAGCCACCACACATCCTGCCAGAGGAAGCAGAACACAGAAAACTGAGTCAGGGTATTGGGACATAGTCAAGGTACAAGAATTCCCCTCAAACTAAAAGCCCTGGGAGTCTAGGAAGTTAAAGGATAATGATGGTAATGCTTGAGGAGTGGTTTTGAAGAGAGGCTGACTAGGCCTTCTTCACCAGAAGGTAGAACACAGGCTGCAGGTGAGAGTGAAGCAGCAACATCCCCATTTAGACCTCCCTGCAGATAAGGAGCAGGAAGGCATCAACCATGAGGGGCAGAGGAACTGGTGGCTCTGTCTGATGGCACTACTTGAGGATACTTCTTCCACGTTATCCTGCTTTGGGCAAATGTGTCCATAGCATCTCTGTTGTCTTCTTAAATCCTCAGTTGTTCATGGGGAGCATTGCATTGTGTTTGACCTCTTTTTAATGCCAATTAAAATGATTTCTCTAAAAAAAAAAGAAGAAAGAAATCTACACTGTAGAATTAAATGACGTATTTTCAAACAGCAGTAGGCTAAAAAGAAATCACAAGAGAAATGAGAAAATACTGCAGAATAATTTAAATTGTATACATGTCATAACCAAAAATTTGATATGCAAATAAACCAGTTCTTATAGGGAAATTTATATTTATGGATACCTTCATTTAAAAAGACAAAGTTACCAAATCAATAATATAATCTTTCACCATTAGAAACTAGTTAAAGAGCAAACTAAAATTACAGAAAGCAGAAAGAAAAGAAATAAATATTAAAGCAGAAAATGGCATAAAAGAAAAAACTATAGAGAAAATCAACAAAATCAAAATTTGACTGAAAAAATCATAAAATAACAAATCTCGAGATTTAGATAGACTAAAAAAAGATGACTAAAATCACTAATATGAAGAACATAAGAAGGTATAATGTTAGAAACAACAATAATAAAATGATTTTAGAGGAATACTATCAAGAATTATATGTCAATAATTTAGAAATTCTAAATAAAATAGACAAATTCCTAGAAATACATATTGCTGATGTTGATTCATGAATAAACAAAAATATAAATGTAATAGGTCTAGAGATTATATAAATAACTGAAAATGTATCAAAAAAAAAAAAAAAACAAACAAACCTAGGGACAGATAGTTTTACTGGTGAATTCCACCACCCATTTAATTATGAATTAACACAGTTCTTTACAAACTCTTCTAAAATGGAGAAGAAAAGATAAAACTTTACACTTCATTTTATGAAGCCAGTGTTAGCCAAACCAAGACATGACAAGAAATTACATACCATTTCAGTCCTTAATAGATACAGATGCAAACATTCTCAACACGATTCTCGTGAATTAAAAGGAGTTTATATAACATGACCAAACAGGATTTATTCAAAGAACACAAGTTTGATTCAACATACAAAATCTATCAATGTAAAATACCATATTAACAGAATAAAGAACATATTCTACATGATCATTTGAATAGTTGCAGAAAAACATTTGACAGAACCTAACACATTTTCATGAAAAAAATACTCATCTAGCTAGAATCACAGCTACCATACTGAATGGTAAAAGGCTAAGTTTTCTAAGGCAAAGATGCTTGCTCACTGTTCATATTCGACATTGTAATGGAGGTTCTCGTCTCAAAAGTTTCACAAGAAAAAATAATTTTAAAACTTCTATATTAGAAAGAAAGCAGTAATTTTATTTGTATCAATAGGTATCATAATCTTGTGTATAAGAAAAATTTCAAGTAATGCAAAAAATTTTATTAATGCTAATAAATAGATTAATCAGTATTGTAAGATGTATCGTGTTGAAATGTATTCTATATACCAGTAATGCATGACACAAAAAATTAAATTAAGAAGACAATACTCCTAATACTATTAAAACTAAATTATTTGAACATACATTTAATAAAATAAATGAAACAGGTTGTACAGTAACAACTACAAAATATGACTGAAATTTTTAAAAGACCCGAATAAGTGAAATGGAACCCCATGTTCACAGATTGAGAGACCCATTTAGATGGAAATACTTCAAAAATTCATCTACAGATTCTCAACAGAATCCTATCAAATTCTAGATGCATTTTTTTTTTGTAAAAATTGACATGCTGAGGATCAAATTCATACAGAAATAAAAGAGACCAAAACAATCCTGACAAAGAACAAAACTAGAATACACATGCTTCTCAATTTCAAAATTTACTATAGGACTATGATAATCAAGGCTGTTTGGTACTAGCATAGAAATAGGTACATAGATCCATACAAGAGAATTGAAAGTGCATTAATAAGCTCATATATTCATGGTCAGTAGAATTTTTTTATTTTTTGTTTTAATTTGTTGTACATGACAGTTTAATGCATTTATTACATTTTGATAGATCATACATAAATGGAGTATAATTTCTCATTTTTCTGATTATACATATTGTAAGATCACATTGGTCAACAGAATTTTGACAAGGATGCCAACACAATTCAATGAGGAAAAATTAGGTTGTTTTCATTTTTTTATTTTTTAAAAAGTATTTGACCAATGGTGCTGAAGACCACTAGATATCCACATGTGAAGGAATTTTCAATACTTCTTTATATTTTATGTAAATAATTAAAATAGATTAAAGACCTAAAAGAGTTAATACTAAAAAAACTCTTAGAAGAAAACAATGTCAATTTTCATTATATAAAATATTAGATATGACTCCAAAGCACAAGCAACAAAAATAAAAATAAAAATAAAAAAACAGAAAAATTGGGCTTTATCAAACCTACAAACATTTTTTTTCTTTGGAATACTATCAAAATAGTGAAATGACAACCTATATTATGGGAAAAAAGTTTGCAAATCATGGATCCATTAAGGATCCTCTATCCAGAATATATAAGAACTATTAGATAGACTCAAAAGTAAAATGCAAACAAACAAAAAAAAAAACAAAACCCTCAGGGCTGGAGTTGTGACTCAGTGGTAGTACCCTCACCTAACATGTGTGAGGCCTTGGGTTTGATCCTCAGAACCACATAAAAATAAGATAAAGGTATTGTGTCCACCTACAACTAAAATATGTATCTTTAAAAAAACTCTTAAAAGTGGTCAAAAGATTTGATCGGAAAATATTCAAAAGCAGTACAAATGAACAATATACTGTACATCATAGGTTATTAGAAAAATTCAAGTCCAAACCATAATAGGAACCCCTGCACATTTACTAAAGTGTTTATAATTAAAGGGACAGATCCTAACAAAGACTGGTAAAGATTTTGAGAAACATGAGCCCTTGTACCTTGCTGATCAGAATGTAAAATAGTGCAGTTACTTTCAATTGTTTGGCAGTTCTTCGAAAAGTTAAACATAAAATGCCATTTGATGCAGGAATTCTATTTCTATGTATATATCCAAGAGAACTAAAAACACATGTGTACCTACAATTTCATTCGAATGTTCATAGCAGCATTATTCATATGACAAAAAATGGAAACAACCCAAATGTCTATAAACTGATGAAAGCATAAGTAAAAGACAGCATATCACATGACAGAATATTATTCAACCAAAAGAAAAAAATAAAAAGAATGCAATACTGAGTCTTCCTACCACATGTATAAACCTTTAAAACATACTGAAAGAAGTCAGACACAAAAGGTTATATATTGCATCATAATTTTGTAATGAAATGTTTGAAATGGGCAAATGCGTAGATACAGAAAGTCAATCATAGATTTAAATGACTTTAGAGATGGGAGTGACTGCACAAAATGTATAGGGTTTCTTTTGGGAAGTGATAAAATATTCTTGAATTTGAGGGTTGAAACAAGAATATTACCTTGAATATACTGAAAATCACTGAATTGTGAACTTCTAAATGGTAAATATTTTAATATGCAAATTACATCTCAAATTTTAAAATAAATACTGCAGCCATCAGATCTATCACTAAAAATGTCAACAAGAATGTTACTATGGGTAATTTGGGAGATGTGCTGAATCATGGGGCCATTTGAAGTTAAAGCAATAGGGGGAATCAAATACTGCATAGCTGTAGGTAAAAATAATTCACTTCTCTTTGATAACCAGCTGTCATTCTTGAATAAGAAAAGAATTGATCCTCTTCATTTACTCTGTGTAACTTCTTGGGTCTGATATTATTATTCAGGAAAACAAAATAACCATTTATTACATGCTAAGGGATATTATATGAATATAACATGATTCTATGCTTCAATAACCTCACATACAAGAAGTTAAGGCAGATGTTGTTTAAAACATGAACATTCTATATCCTTATAGATTTATGTATTAATTTTACCACTCTCCAATTTGTAGCAAAGATCTTAAGTCAGACACTAGGTAAGAAAGGAGTTGATAATCTGGAAGTATATAAGCATTCCAGCACTGGAGAGTTTCAGTAACAGATTATCTCTCAAACTCCCAGCATGGAAGAGAAATAGATTATCAAAGAAATTTTGCAGTAATCAATTTTTAGATATCTTGCGATAACTATGTTGATGTGGAGACTGCAATAGTGGAGAAAAGACTTGCAATTCTGGAGATCAGGGGGAGAATTACAGTCATTAGGAACACAGTAAAGATAAAAATGATCCTTCAAAAAATGGATGTACCAGATCAGAAAGCAAGAGAATGAGTCTAATATAGGAAAGCAAGAGGGTGGCACAGCTATTTAAATCTGCATGCATTGTCAAAATAAGCCCAGCATTAAATCCAATTCTCTTATGCTACTCTGGTGGAGCTCCATGAGGAATCATGTCTTATTCACCCCTTATTAATCCCACATCAAGTGAGAGGCTTAGCACATAACAGACACTCAATAAATATTTACCAAATAAGTGAAGAATGAATGGAATGACCCCAGCTGAGATAGCTAGAGGTATACAAGGGCAGAAAGCTAAGTCAACCTTGATACTTGACTATCTTTATGAAGTCAGGCCTTTTAATGACATTAATAGCTTTCATGAGGTCAATAAACATAGTGTGGAAAATTATTCCTTAATTTCTGAAATTTACTACCAAGAATCAAGTCATTCAATTACCCTTCAATGTGGCCTCAGGCTTCACTGTAATTCTAGAAGCATAGTTAACAAAGAGTTTCCAAAGCTAATGCAAGCAATATGGGCAGGATTCCTCCTTCAATAAGACATTCTAAATACTGCTTACCTACATGCACAGACTATTTTAAAAATGGCATATGAAAGGGCTTGCTGTGCAAAAGTCATATCCATCTGGTCATGTCAAATTCCTTGCATTTTCAAAATTATGGTTATTGTCAATAGTTAAATACTTGACTATTTATTGAAGTACTTCGAGCACATTGATAGTGTTATCTATATTCTGAAAATATAAGGCCCACAGATGTTTCCTTAGTTATGTTTCCTACTTAAAGTAGATGAGATGATCTGGCTCATGTTTGACTGCACTTAGCAGTTTATCTGAATTTTAGGATCACAGTATAATTTTTAGTATGTATTTCCTCTTTGAATTGCAAGATTCCTAGACAGAGTTAAAAAGCATTACTTGAATATAGGTTAAATCACTCCTTAATATTTTTTTCAACTGATCATACTGATATAGGAAAAATCCATGGTAGTTATGGCTACTGAGAAAACTATATCCTGGTGTCAATTTGCTGTGTAATACCCATAATAAACAGGAGATAATAAAGTTATGATTACTATAATTCTCAGTAAGAATTTATTCCACCAATAAAATATTTAAAGACCAGGAAATTGAATAATTCTATGATATATTAAAATTAGTCCTACATTGAAAATTGTCATATATTCATTCAACAAATTTGTGCTGCCTACTAAGTGGCAAGCACTCACTGGCATATATAGGAAGAGGAGAAACAGCGAGCATATTAACCTGAATGGTTTATTTTCAACACTTTAAGTTCTGTCGAATATTATGGATGTTAAGAACATGATGAAAATATTTTGGAAGAAACACTGAAATAAAAATCAGACTTCATCATGTTTTACAGTCGTAACAATATTTTACAAAGCATGTTGATAAATAATCAGTCATTTAAGTATTTTCTTTTTAAATTTCATACTCCCTGATCAACCAACAATGCCAGGAACTTTCTGGGCACCACCTCACCTAGGCCTAGGCTTGCTCCTCTTCATATTAGGACCTGGGTGATAGCTTTGCTCAAAATCAACTACAGTTGCCCAAAATCTAGTATCATGAACACTAGACTAACTTTTTGTGACAGGGCATGTTATCTCAGATGCAGTCATACTATCATCTGCTATCAGCTCTTTAAGTTTTCCATCTATATTATTTGTCCATTAACAAATTCAGAATCCCCTGAACTGAAATCACTCAATTCAAAAACAGTTTATGAGTATATATTTTATATGTGTATGATACCATGAATACAAAAGAACTCTTAAATTTAATAATATTTTTAAATATTGAATTTGTTTGATTAGATTAATTTGTTCTCAATACTCACAACTTTCCTAATATTTTGAATTTATATGAAATGTTAGGTTTATATAACAAGATAGCAAGTACATAACAAAGAGCTCTAAACCAAGAGTTGGGAGTGCAGACTTTTATAAAATTGAGCCTCTTTATTTCTCTGGACCTTTTCTAAAGGAATGGAACTTGATGTATATGCACTGTCTTCCAATCTTAGAATTTGATAATAGTTCAAGATGTAACAGTTACTTCTTTTAGGTTAGAAACTTTTAATCAGCACCGACAGAACAGAATTAGCATTGACTTTTGGTGCTTTTCCTTTTGATGTGATGAAAACTATTGTTAAGACACATTTCTTGTCTATTTCAAATGCATATTTCAAAATTGAGTTTTTCTGACTGTTCAGATATTCAGAGGGCTTCAATAACTTGAGGGGTGTGCAATTCTACTGGAGCTACCTTGTAGTGACCAATATTTCCATGTGTATCTTTTTGAGGACTTTACAATAAGCTAGTTTTCCATTATCATTAAAACTGATTGCAAAACCAAAGTTTAATTTGAAACGGGGAACACTCATCATGTTGGCTTTCCTTATTATAGCTTATATCATCATCATTGAATAATCTTTCAGTAGTGACTGGATAGAACACGAAAGTCTAACCATGAGGTTTGAAAGTTCAGTAGTATAGGGGGAATGCCATCATATTCACTCTGATGTAGAAAGAGAGTCACAGACTTTGTAAGAACATTCTAAAGAGAATTTTTTCAAGGATTCTTAAGTTTCTTAAGGATTCGTATAACTGGATTTATGTAACTGTATAAGAGAAGCTATTGTAAAAAGCAATTCAAAAGGCTCAGGACAATTACCTGATTCATATCAATGGGAGGTAGAATTAAATCAGAGAACTTAGTGCAAGATTCACCTTAATGCAGAAATCATGTAGTCTTCTCCCTCCTACTCTGAAGATTGCTGTGATATCTACATTTATTTCAAATGAGTATCACTTCCTCCAAAATACCTAGGCATATAAGATTTGGTAACTGAATTATTTGCCAGTGTTTACATTCTGGTATTTGCCATATGTGATAAAGTGCTTAGAATGCCCACCACAATCCCCCTGCCTATAAAGTGCAGTGTCAAAAATTATTGACTGACATTTCTGCCTCTACCTTCAGATAAAATTGTGCATACTTTTCCTCCTTATTTCTTCCAATTGAGAAGAGATGAAATACCAGCACTTACATCACCTCATAGTGTTTGGGGACTGACTGCCTCTTTAAAATATAAGCTTCCTAATCCAGAAAAGAGATTGTGCTGTCTTTCTTTGTATTCCAAACCTAGCTCAACAATTGGCACATGGCAGGCACTTACTAAGGTTTACGAATCTCTTTATAAATGGGAAAACTGAGGCTGAGAGGAAATCAAGTAGTTTATATAAAGTCATTCAGTTTATTTGCTGGCAGAACTGTGAGTCCTCACTCTTGTAAGTCTATTAATCTTTCTACAGTACCACAACACAGAAGGCAGTGCAGTTGGTCTATGTACATTCCAGTTATTTCAATTATTCCTTAGTCTTCCACCTGCTCTAAAACAATATCCTGAACAGACTTGCTCCTTAAACTCCTGAAAACCAAACCCTGCAGACATCCAATAATACACTACATTTGTCCTCACTCTATGCTTTTCCTCAATTGCACATTTTGGAATCTTTCCTATGTTTTTAAAGTTAAATAATCTCCGCGTTCTAATTACCTGAGTGTCTGCCTGATGGCTGTAGCCACATAATTCGAAAGCAGCCAGCAAACAAAATTTCACTTACCATGTATTTTATCTTTATGGATACACAGTGCGATTATGCCTCTAAAGAGGTAATGCTCCAGAAATATTAGGTATGCTCATATGAGATCCATGAGCCATTTCAGATAAAAAGAAAGTACTACTTTATGGAACTCAAACCAGTTCATTAACTTTGCATTGCATAAAACTATCAGGTTAGGATTTTTAATTGAATAGGCTTGAACTTTCTTGGTGGCTATTTCTTCTCTTGTACATTAGAATCTAACCCTATTGCCTCTGAGGATACAAATAAGCATATACATATACAAACACTCCACTTAATTAAAGCCAGAAAACCCATTCACTTAATTACTTAGCATGAAGAAAGCACACTTTTGGAAAAACCACCAACTTTTGCCACTTTACAAAGGCACCTTAACAAATATTAGAAACTCTCTCTCTCTTCTGCTCTCTGTAAATATAGAGATGTGACAACATTTTCATGTGCAAACACTTCCAATGCCTCAACATGATTTTAAACCAAACTCGTAGTGTATATAATCAGAAATCTTTCTCATTTAAAATAAATTGAAAGTATTAAAGGAAATCTCTTGAATTTTATTTTTAATTTTTTTCTGGATTTTAATATTAAACCTGTTGAATAGTGATCATTGAAGACCTTTCTAAAATACTTTACAAGACTTATTTCAATGCTAATGAAAACATTATAACTACTTGTGCCTCCAAACACAAATGAGGAAATCGAGGCACACAGAGGTTAGGTTTTCACAGCTAGTAATGGTAGATAGTAACGATAGAGCATGAACTTGAATCAAGAAAATTCTGATGGCGAAGCCTAAGCATTTAATCATAGAACTATAAAAATCTATTCAACAAAACAAATGAAATCTCTGTATTTGATGTGAAGATAGAGTCACCCAGATATTCTCAAGTATCTGTGATTAATCAAGTGTCTTATCATTGTTCCAAAGTACTCTTTCCAGGATTTACAATCATATTGGATATTTTATAATATTTTCCCCCACAAAAAAAAAAAAAAAACAACTTTAGGCTGTTATGGATTGGCTTGCTCATAATTATGTGTGATAAACTTCTTTCTGAAACTAAACTATCTCTATTATTGTTCATTGATCTGTCTAACTTTAATGATTCAATTATTGTTTTTAATTTCTTCAGTATTTTAATGCCATCAAACTTGAGAAATCTCCCGAATTATTTGAAAAATAGTAGTCTCACTGTATGAATAAACCAAATAGCTTACAACTTTAGTACAAGTTAAAGGTACATAGTAAAGTTGTTAAGTCACCTTTAGGAATTTGCACTTCATCATTCAAGGCTTAAAGTAGATAGATGGTGATCCTATCATGTTTTAGGAATTGAAACCAGAAAGAAATGAATGAATGAAGTAGAAATAACCACTTAATATTAAAGAAAAAAGCTTGTATGAACAAAAACTCATATGGATTTTTGTTACAGATTTAATGATAATCAAAGCAAGAATACACTTTATCAATAAAAGACTAATATGTGTTCAACCTTTATTTTGAAAGGTTATGATATACAGTATAAAAATTCTCATGAATGAGTCCAAGACATTACAAATGTAGGCAAGGGTATGGAGGAAAGCAAACCCTGTACACTATTGGTGGGAATATAGATTGGAATAGTCATTATGAAAAACACTGTGGAGGGTCCCAAAAAATTGAAAACAGAACTATTATATGATCCAGGATACGGGTATATATTCAAAGGAAATAAAATCAGCATATCAACATAACACCTGTGCCCTCATGTTTTGCAGCACTATTCACTAGTCAAGATATGGAATCAAGGTAGAGACTCATCAACAGATGAATGCATTAAAAAAATGTGGCATATATACAATATTCAGTCTTAAAAAAGAATGAAATCATATCATTTGCAGCAAAATGTATGAAACTGGAACACATTATCAAGTGAAATAAACCAGATAAGGAAAGACAAATGCTTTGTGTTCTCTCTCATATGTGGAAGGTTAAAAAAATGTTAATATGAATGCAGAATAGACTGAATTACTAAAGGATGGAAAGGGGAGATGAGAGGGGGTGGAGGGAGTTTGATTAACAGGTACCAAAAGTTAATTAAATGAAAGGAATGAATTCTAGTATTCCACAGTAAAGTAGGGTGACTCTACTTCACCCTGCTCTATATTTTATGAAGAACTAGAAGAGAGAAGGTCAAAGTCTCCAACCATAAAGAAGTGATAAGGAGAAGGAAATGCTTCTTACCCTGATTTGATCAGTACATGCTGTACACATGAGTTGAAATATCATACTCTACCCTGTGGTTATGCATACTTACTACATATTAATTGAAAATTTAGAAAAGATGCCAGGCATGGTGGCACACTCCTGAAATCTCAAGGACTCAGAAGACAGAGGCAGAAGGATCACCAGTTTAATGCCAGTCTCAGCAATTTAGTGAGACCCCATCTTAAAAATAAAAATGACCTAGCAATGCATATTAGTGCTAAAGCACACCTGGGTTCAATCCCCAGTACCAAAAACAAACACTTTTTAAATTAAACTAGAACTATCACATGATCTTTCATTCTCACTTCTGTATATATATTCATATCCATAGGAAATGAAATTATTATCTCAAAGAGCTATCTGCACCCACATGTTCATTGCTACATTTTTCATAATAGGTAAGATAAAGTCAACTTAGGAGTCCATTGACAGATGAATGAATAAAGGAATGGTGGTGCATGTATGTAATGGGATATTTTTCCACCTTAAAATAAGGAAATCCTGTTGTTTACAATCATATGGATGAACAAGAGAATGTTACACTAAGTGAAATAAGTCACAGAAAAACAAATACTTGTGATCCCACTCATGGAATCAGAAAAAGTTAAATACAGGAGCAGATAATAAAATGCTGGTTGATATGGGTATAGGATGCAGGGTGGAGAAAATGGGAAGATGTGGGTCAAAGGGTTAGATTTTCAGTTATTAGATGAGCAATTTCTGGAGATATAATGTATATCATAAGCAGTTATGGATGTGTTAATACGATTGCAAGTCATTACAAAATACGTATGTACATCAAATTATCACATTTTATAACATTAATATATTCAGTCTTTGTCAATTAAATGTTTTAAGACAAAACCAAAATAGACATAATAAATATTTCAGCTATAAAGTGAAAGCTATTTATAAAAATTGCATATATGACATACCTCATTTGAAATAAATGTTATCTAGATTAGACATTACTATGGTTCCTGTGGCCCGAAAAATTGTTAACTTTTCTGTGTTTTGTATTGATGTATACTAATTTTTTTTTTTATCAACTGGTAGACAAATTACAAAAAGTGGTATATTCATACAATGAAATATTTAGCCATAAAAAGTATAAATATTGATATACACTAAAATACACATGAACCTTAAACATACCATGTGTTATGGTTTGGATCTGAAATTTCTTCCCAAAGTCTCGGGCATTGAAGGCTTGGTTCCCAGGGCAACAATGTTCATAGGTGAGACTTTAGGGAAGTATCTGTATGATGAGGGTATTAATCTCATCAATGGTATACATACATTGATGAGTTCGTAATTGAATGAGCCATTAGGAGGTGGTACTTTCTCCTCTTTACCTGTTTTTCTCAGATATTTTGTCACATTGATGCAAACCAGACTAAGTGAAAAAAGTCAGGCATAAAATCCCACATATCCTATATATTTCACAGGAAATGACCAAAACAGGCAAATCCATAGAGACAAAAAGTAGATGAGTGGTTCCTAGGGTTGTGGGGAAGAGGTTATGGAAAGTGCATGCTAATGGCCTACTGTTTCTTTTTGGGGGTGATGAAAATATACTGGAAATAGATGGTGATTTTGTACAATTCTGTAAATATATGAAAAAACACTGAATTACATATATTAAATGTATACATTAACATCTTGTATCTTATATGTTAGCCATACCTCAATAAAGTGTTACTGAAAAAAAAAATGGATATAGAACCAGCTTAAAGGGGCTTTTCTAACCAAATTCAGGGTAATTTTAGCATTAAAATAAAAATATACGAGTTCATAGTAATACTTTAAAAAAGTATTTTTAACACAATAATGACAGCCAATAAATAAGGCAGAATGACATAATTTTAAAACACCAATTTTATAATCCATAACATAATAATAGATTCAGGAAAGAATATAAATGTTGCTAATTTTCTTGAAGTTGACAATGATATGTGTCTTGTATTTCTAAGAAATACATGTTATTTGCAGCTATTTTCAAATCAACAGCATGAAATTAAACCCCTATCTCTCACCCTGCACAAAACTCAACTCAAAATAGATCAAGGACCTCGGAATCTGACCAGAGACCCTGCATCTTATAGAAGAAAAAGTAGGTCCAAACCTTCAACTTGTTGGCTTAGGAGCAGACTTCCTTAACAGGACTCCCATAGCACAAGAAATAAAAGCAAGAATCAACAACTGGGATAGATTCAAACTAAAAAGCTTTCTCTCAGCAAAGGAAACTGTCAGTAATGTGAAGAGAGAGCCTACAGAGTAGGAGAATATCTTTGCCACTCATACTTCAGATAGAGCACTAATTTCCAGAATCTATAAAGAACTCAAAAAACTCTACACCAAGAATACAAGTAATCCAATCAACGAATGGGCTAAGGAAATGAACAAACACTTCACAGAAGAAGATGTACAAGCAATCAACAGATGTATGAAAAAATGTTCAACATCTCTAGTAATAAGAGAAATGCAAATCAAAACTACCCTAAGATTTCATCTCACCCCAATTAGAATGACGATTATCAAGAACACAAGCAACAATAGGTGTTGGCGAGGATGTGGAGAAAAAGGTACAATCATACATTGCTGGTGGGGTTGCAAATTAGTGCAGCCACTCTGGAAAGCAGTATGGAGATTCCTCAGAAAGCTTGGAATGGAACAACCATTTGACCCAGCTATCCCACTCCTTGGCCTATACCCAAAGGACTTAAAATCAGCATACTACAGAGATACAGCCACATCAATGTTCATAGCTGCTCAATTCACCATAGCCAGAGTGTGGAACCAACCTAGATGCCCTTCTGTTGATGAATGGATAAAGAAACTGTGGCATATATATACAATGGAATATTACTCCACCATGAAGAATGATAAAATTATGGTATTTACAGGCAAATGGATGAAATTGGAGGATATCATGCTAAGTGAGATAAGCCAATCTCAAAAAACTAAAAGACGAATGATCTCGCTGATAAGCAGATGATGTATACTAATTTTATAGTTTAATTTAAAATATTTTCCTGATGGTCTGCAGAATAATTCACACATAAGCACAGTTACCATAACTTTTTTTTTTTTTACATACTGTATTTTGATTCATTGTACACAAATGGGGTACCTCATTTTGTTTCTATGGTCATGCATGATGTATATTCATACCATTCATGTAACCATAACTTTTTGACCTTCTCAGTCATGACCGTGAATTCTGTTCATCACCTGAGTCTTAATCACTCCTTACTAGCAAGCTGTTCACTTGGAACTCTGTCTTTCAGTTTTTTGATGTCATGTTCTCTGTAGATCATTTGTCTACTTGGTCTTAATTATGCTATGAAAATGTCTCAGGAATTTTCTCAAAAATACTAGGAGTTAAAGTGAAAAAATCAAGAGCCAAATTCTAATGGATAAGAATTAACTGTCTACTGTGACAGAACTTTCCTATATTCATATTATGATCACATAGAACTTAGAAATATGTGAAAACAATGCAAGCAACCAGGAACCACATCATTTTCCTCTATAACTGATCAAAAATTGCTATTGCATAAGGAATCTGATTCTATGATTACCAATGACAGATTAAAGCAATAATTCTTTCTCTGAAAATAAGCAAGTCATTATGTTAATTCTCAGCATGTTATTAAAATATGGGCACCTGTTTAAATATTTTGAGTCCATTTAACTGCTAATGAGGAAAAGCTATCAAAGTGAAATGATGCTTCCCAAATATCTGAGAGATGTAAGTACTGGAAGATGGAAAAACAAAACACAGGGAAAAGATGAACAGAAAGATGAAAAAAAAATGAAATAAGGCAAAATGAGTGTAGAAATCCAGGAAAGAAAGAGAACAAAACAAATTAAAGAATATAAAAATAATGAAAAATATTGATATTAACAAATAAAATCTGGGACGTTAATTTGGACTATTTACAATTACACTTGTGAGGATTTTTTAAAATGGTAAATTTTTCCCTAAATATCCTTGCATAGGTTCATATTTCAGATAGAATGAGGTTAAAGAAATAGTGAACCTACCTTAATTTTTGTCTATTTTAAAAATTCATAAACACAAGGCTGAGTGTGGTGTTGCAGTCCTGTAATCCATACTCAGGAGGCTGAGCAGGAGGCTCACTTGAGCCGAGTAGTTCAAAACCAGCCTGAACTAATAAATAAATTCATATTAATAAATTCATAATAATGTATTAGGGTAATGCAGAGACATATTCGTGTTGCTTTCTCTTATCCATTTTAGTGCCCATAACTTTCTCACTTATTATTTTAAGTCACCTGAGTATGAGTAAAATGGATCCAAATTTTTAAGACTATAGTATGGGTAATAATAACAATAACAAAATAACAAACAAGACATTAAAATGTATTGAAATTACCCTGTGCTATGCAATGTTTTTAATGTTGATTTTGTAATGAACACCATAAATGGCCTATTCAATAGTGATTTCAACTGTGCCTTCTTATATTACAGATGCTGAAAAATTAAAAATTGCATTTTCAGACTCTGTTACAGACAGGATTTCAGATTTGGTTTAGCCCTTATCCATCATGTTTTCTCAAGCATTATTTGAATTTGGAACCGTGCAAAGGTGAAAGAGATGCAAGGTGTGAAACATCAAATCTGTTAAGGTATGTCAGCAGCAGTATGACCCTACATTTAATGACTACTGGATTTGGAGAGTTTCTTAGTAATAGCAGCAGTTTCCTGATTATGGCTTTAGGAGTGTATTTCTGAGATGAGCAACTTCCAGATTTTTGTTTGAAAGTTGTTTGTGTTGTTTGTAATTCTTTAAACCCCTAACGAACTGTAAGAAAAAGAAAGGGTTAAACACATCCTCTGACAAACAAAATTGGATTTTCAACTTCACAGCAAAACAATGGTCTTGCAATTTTCCAAAGAGAAAAAAAAAAAATTAAGTTTCTTCAGCTTTCCAATGTATCAAGAAGCAAACCAGATTACTTCTTGCTAGAAAGAAAAGTACAGAACGTTGAAGAAGGGAAGAATCCAGTGTCCAGTACTAGTGCTGTAATTGGTGGGATAAGAAAGATGACCCAGGTAAGAGAGACAGGGGTTAAACATATGTTTGATCTTTTCTTTCCATGTTGGTCCCAGAGTACAGAGTTGGGTAAGATCATAAAATTTTAAGGCTAGGCTTTGTCTCACATTTGAGATTCTGTAAGGAGACTCTCTTAAAGGCTGCCCAAGAATAGAATCTTAGGAGTGACCATGCCAAAGGGTATCTCAATGAAATACCTCATTAAACTAAAAGGAGAGCAAAATTATTGCTTTCCTGAGCACCTCTTGAGTGATACCACATGTTCCTGTGTGCTCTGAAGTTGGACTGTGTAAAGAAGCCATGCTGAGTTAGATACTATACTTCAGGGACACTGTAGAAAGGCAGGAAGTGAAACTACAACAGAAGCTCTGCGGTGGACCATCTGAGTCATGATCCAGATGAGAAAAACATTGCAAATGTTCCTTGGAACTTCATATCAAGATCCAAAGTGAAAACAGTCACCTAGAAGATGAGTGGACTAGCAAAACTAAGCAATGGCAGATCAAATGTGAGTTTGGGAGCATGATCATGTCAGCATCAGAAACTAGTGTGAAGTTGAAGGATGGTTAAGTTCAGATCTCAATTACTAGACCAGTGATAAGCTCAGGCTGGTTACTCCTAACAAACATGTGATGATCCAGAGGACACGGGATGGGATTAAGCCTGTTTCCCTCTAGCCTCCATAAAGTTATGAAGATCCTCTCTGCACCCAGATACCCCCCACACCTAGATACCACTGGAGAGGAACAGAAAGAGGAAATATAAAATGAAAAGACATAGCTTTTCTTATGAAGAGAAAGAGCAGTTTCCAAAAATGATTATCAAAATATATAATCAGTTTAAGGTAAAATTTCTATTTATTGTTACTTAGTATTGCTAACTAATGGGATGTGCTACATGAGGCAGATATGATCATTTATAGGAAAAATGAAGAAAATATGTTTTCTTCAGTTATTAGGTTTGAAACTATGTGATAGTAAGATAACAAAAACATAACTGATGTGTAACTGAATAAGACTAACTTGACTTCTGTAGTGACCACAAGTGGAAAACAAAAATTATAACAAAGTAAAAATTCTGAATTTCAAGGTCTTTTAAAACACACACACACACACAAAATAGTTATAGGCACAGTTACACTCTCATAGATTTCTGTTTATGCCAATTAAAAAAAAAAACTAGACAAAGAATCAATAGTACACTGAAATTATCAATGATTTTTTGTGCACTTTTTTCCTCTTCTTTAAAAAATATACGTAAAATTTTAGCAGATAATACCATCAACTTAGTATTTATTGTTGGTGTGGAGTTCCATGAATATTATTAACACTTTTATGAAATCGCGTAACCCCTACCACAATCGCAATTCAGAACAATTTAATCACCTTTAAAAAAAAGTGTTCCTCATTTTAAACCTATATAATCACCTTCCCCACACATGTAAACACTTACTGTGTCAACCACAGAATCTATAATTTCGTGTTGTACAGAATGCATTACAAATGGAATCACATTGCTGTAACTGTTTGAAACTGGATTCATTCATTCAACACAATACATTAAAGATAAAGCCATGCTGTTAGATGTATCAAAAGTTATCTCTTAATTGCTGAATTGTACTCTATTCTAAAAAGACAGCTGCTGTAACATTCACGGACAGGTTTTTGTCTGAATATAACTTTTATTTATAAATACATAGGCATAGTAATTCCCATTTCTATGGTGAGTGCATATACACTTTTATGAAAAACTTTCAAACTGCTTTCCAGTATGGCTGTGACCTCAAGAATCAATCTCCTCAAAAAACTCTACACCAAGAATACAAATAATCCAATCAACAAATGGGCTAAGAAAATGAACAGACACTTCACAGAAGAAGATGTACAAGCAATCAACAGATATATGAAAAAATGTTCAACATCTCTAGTAATAAGAGAAATGCAAATCAGAACTACCCTAAGATTTCATCTCACCCCAATTAGAATGACGATTATCAAGAACACAAGCAACAATAGGTGTTGGAGAGGATGTGGGGAAAAAGGTACACTCATACATTGCTGGTGGGGTTGCAAATTAGTGCAGCCACTCTGGAAAGCAGTATGGAGATTCCTCAGAAAGCTTGGAATGGAACCACCATTTGACCCAGCTATCCCACTCCTTGGTCTATACCCAAAGGACTTAAAATCAGCATACTACAGAGATACAGCCACATCAATGTTCATAGCTGCTCAATTCACCATAGCCAGAGTGTGGAACCAACCTAGATGCCCTTCAGTTGATGAATGGATAAAGAAACTGTGGCATATATATACAATGGAATATTACTCCACCATGAAGATGATAAAATTATGGCATTTACAGGCAAATGGATGAAATTGGAGAATATCATGCTAAGTGAGATAAGCCAATATCAAAAAACTAAAGGACGAATGATCTTGCTGATAAGTGGATGAGGACATATAATGGGGGGTAGGAGGGGTTAGTGTTAGGGTGAGGGTTAGGGATAAGGAGGGTGGTAATAATGGAGGAAGGAAGGACTGTATAGAGGGAAAAGAGGGGTGGGAGGGGCTGGGGGGAGGGAAAAATATAACAGAATGAATCAAACAACATTGCCCTATGTAAATTTATGATTTTTAATTAAAAAAAAAGAATCAATCTCTTGCAAGTTATGATTTTTTAAACATGGCTTATTCTGAGCCAGGAGGTCTCCAAGTGTTAAAAACGGGTAGGTACCAGAAATTTCCAGGTAAAATGTCAACAGTGTGGTACCAAGAGTACTCTTCTTTTCACAGTAATTATGACAAAAGTTCAAGCCCTACTTTAATATGTTCCTTCTAGTACAGATTACTCTTATGACAATTAGTCAAGCTTGGGTCATGTGTTTACAGTTAGGTGAAGGTCTAAAAGAAATGTATATGATATTATTTGGCGATGTGGGCTATAGCAAGATGTCTAGCCTATCATATTAGATTTGGCTGCTTCTCTTGCTTTCTTTCCATATTTTCATCAGCATCTCTTTCTCCATACTCCATCTCCCCATATTTAATCATGATCAATACTTTTTTTTTTTTTTTTTTGTTTTGGAACTGGGGATTGAACCCAGGAGCACTTTACCACCAAGCTACATCCCCAACCTTTTTTATTTTTTTATTTTGAGACAAGTTTTTGCTAAGTTGCTAAAGGTCTCACTAAGATGCTGAGGATGTTCTCAAACTTGCAATTCTCCTGCTTCAGCCTCACAAGTTGCTGTGACTACAGGCATGTGCCAACACACTTAACTGATCTACACCATCTTTTAACTGTATACTCTCCTATTAGATTATCTTATTTATTCTTTTGATTAAGTCTTCATGCTGATGCCATTGACTCAATTAATGTTATCTATCTAAATCTTACTGCTGAATTCTAACATGGGTCATTTGTATTATTGTCATGGATTTGTTAATATTCCCTATTTTTCTGTTCTTCTTGCATCTCAATCCATCAACCTGTGAAGTTCCTCCACCATTGAGTTCCTCATGTTATTCACATATTTATAAATCTCTATAAGATTTGGTAAAAGTCTTTGTACAATAATCAAGCTTGGCACCTGGGAATGTGCTTAATGTGTATTTATGATATTTGAACTTTGATTGAAGTTGATCACATTGTTTATTGAGTTAGAAGCCCACAATACATCAAACACTATACTACTGATTTACTGGGAGAGCTGGCCCAATTTTCAAATCAATGATTTCAGTTAAGTAAGTAGGAAAGAAACCTAGTTGATTAGGTGGGGCAATTCATAAATTGGTTGAAAAAGGAGACATATGTAGATAAAGATATAAATATACTTGGGAAGTTACTTATAAAACCAACTAAAACAGAACAACAAAATACATTGAAAAATGCAGGAATCGTAAATGACATCTGGCATGTATGTTAGAGTGAGGTTTGTAGGTATAGTAAAGGAAATAAAATGAAGAAGAATTAATAGAGAAAAATGGGAAAATATTTAACTGAGAATATGGCTCCTTTAAGTACAGGTTTAGATGTAATAATTGATAAAATTTTGAAACAGAAAAGCGAGGGAAAAATATAGCATTTGAAGTGTTCTATTCTGATTTTTTGAAAAAGAAAGTGAAAGAATCATCTACAGTTCCTTAAAATCATCAGATTTTATTACAGGGTTATGTTTCTTAAAACATCACCTTATCCCATTCACCACAGGCTAATGTCTAAATGTGACATATTCCTCAAGCTCGTCAGAACATGAGAGTACATACCACTTTTCTTGCTGGAAATGCATGTTTCTTAATCGGAGGTTTACTGTTTTAAACTGTCAATTTTAGCATTAGGGACTTTCTAGTAGGAAAAGTAATATTTTGTGTGTGGGTTAGTAGTTATCCTCTTAAATTGACCTGCCAGTATTTTGTGTACTTTTCGCCATCAAATCTTCCAAAGAATAGGAATGTTCTTTTTGTGAATTGAGATGCAATACTTACAATGGAATGGAGAGAGATGCATACATAAATCTAGCTAAAACAGTTGATAGTAGAGTGAAACAGACATTACTACCTCATGTACATATATGACTGCATGACAGATGTGATCCTGCAATATGTACAATCAGAAAAATGAGAGATTACACTCTATTTATGTATGATCTATCAAAATGTGTAAATGCATTCTACTGTTATGGACAACTAATTAGAACAAATAAAATAAATTTTAAAAACTGGTGAGTTGGAGTTGTATGAAGAATATTCTGAATGTGTATTTGAAACAGGGCAACTATACAGGATTTTCAGATATTAAAAATCGATTCTATTTCAGATTCATCTTGAAAGGGAATCTCTTATAAAAAGAAAGCCTTCGCCAGGCGCTAACCACCTCTTTGCACCCCCACCCCTCCTCCTACACCTCCTGCTTTTTTGTGCATATGCATGTTTTAGTTAAATCACTGACAAGGAAACTACCAGCCTTATGTTTCCACTAATGTTAGGAACAGCACATAGAATTTGTAATGTTAAGCATAACAGCTGATCATACTATAGAGGAGTAGAAAAGGACAAAAAAATGATGCCATTAACCATGCAAATGTGTGCCACATCTGTACTAAATTGTCATTTGCATGAATACGGCTAAGGCAAGCGGGATTACTGTCATTAGAGCAATGCTGTTTGCGCTGCTATATTGTACTTAAGGTTGTGTGGGTGTTTCCATTTATAATGCCCCCCTTCTTTTTTAGGGGTTTATAATTTGGTTGTAATAATCTGCTTTTGGATGAAACATTACTACAGGTTCACAGAAGGGGAGCAATGTTTAATTACAAAATTGGATTCAAATTGGCACAGCTATATTTCAGCTGGAGAAAAGCATTTAAGAACAAAAAATGATGTTCCATTTTCAAATGCAATTCTTTTGGGTTGAATGTACACGATGTGATCAGTTTAAGGTATGAAACTGACTGTATTTCAGCATTTTATTTTTGTTGATTTTGCATAGTCTCACACAAAGAGACTAATACTACGAAATTGTCAATTTCAGTTCTAGACAAACTTCTTTTAAAAGTTATTTAAAGTAAATGTCTCCTTAAAGGTTTGATCACATGCGCTCTTGACAAACTACGCACTACATATTGATAGTCTCTTCAGATTTTAGCAAGACACAAGGTAGTGTACACATATTAAAGAAAAACTTGAAAGTCAGTTTTGCCTAGTTATGGATGGAAGTCGAATTACTCCCTTATTCAAGCAAGCAGTTTAAGTGCATTCATAGGATGTTTTTTAAAGTCAAAGTTTGCAGTTATGACTCCCAATTGTGAATTAGGGTAGCATTAGGGGATTGACTTTACATATACTTTGCTAAGTGAAAGACACCAGCTGTGCACAGGTCTTGAAAAATTTCAGTGACTTTATATCATGAGAAAATAGACAAGTGTGTGTCCCAAATCCATGCACACTTGTAGATGTTTCTATTAGGATCCTGCCAAGAGTCAACACCATCAAACAGGAAAATTTAAGAGAGTTTGCTATTCACAGTGTCAAGAGTGTGTTTGAGGGAGACGGCAAGAAATAGTGCAGCCTCTTAGGATTAGTAACAGAGGAGATTATATACCTAAACTAGACCTGAAGGGCAAGAGGAAGAAACAATTACAGCAAAGAGGCAAGAGAACCTGAGGAAGGCCTTCCTGACAGGAGCTGTGACCTCTGGACCTTTGGTTAAAACAAACGGCCTTCCAAATGACATCACTGAGAGAAGGAGCAGGGGGAGCATACACTTACAGCTCAATATTCTTGCTCCCCCAGACCTTCCTGTAGTATCTGTCACTGAACTTTGGAGGAACTTTGAAGGCAGCCAGCATAGTAAGACACTAAAAGTTCTGAAGTTAATGGTTACAGATCCTAACGTAGTTGTTCTTGCTATTATACATGTTTATGCAATCTACTACTTTATTCGAACTTTGACTAATCAGTTCCTCAATTCGCTCATAAATTATATAGAGACTATTATGTAGCACACAGATCTTCCTGTAAGACAAAATTGGATATGGGGGCTGGGGTTGTAGCTCAGTGGTAAAGAGCTTGCCTAGCATATGTGAAGAAGCACTGGGTTCCATCCTCAGCACCATATAACAACAAATAAATAAAATGAAGGTATTGTGTCCATTCACAAATAAAAAAAAACTAAAAAATTGGATGGGACATGGCCTCTGTTAAAGAGGGGAACAAAATATGATGGAGAGATAGCACACATAAATAAATATCAAATTTTGGCATATGAGCTCTTTAAGTTCTACAAACTGCCTTAGAGGTGAGTAGTAGTAGGGCATGGTAGTGCATGCCTGTAATCTCAGCTACATAGGAGGCTGAGGAAGGAGGATTGCAATTTTGAAGCCAGATAGAAAGATAGTGATATCCTGTTTAAAAAAAAAAAAAAAAAAATTCTGGGGCTATAAATCAATGGTAGAGTACTTGCCTAGCAAGTTCCAGGCCATGAACTCATCTATAGCACCCCACATGCACAAAGCAGGTGAGCAGTGAGGTACCTATTTATAATAAATGTGGAGAAAGACATCCATAGCACATGCTAATTGATGTGGGTCTTCAGTGGTAGCAGATTTACATCAAGTGTGGGCGTTCCCATCTAAGGGAAATTATCTCCAAGGTATGAGAGTTCTAGAGTACATGGAAATTCAAGGAATGTTTCACATGAGAGTGGTGTCATTTAGAAAACAATAGACTGACATCTTCTAGGGGGAATGCTAAATGTCAGCATATGAAATTTGTTTTTATTGAATGCGAATGTGGTCTCTGAAAGTTTCAGAATAAGTAAGCAGCATAGTCATGGAAGCCCACTAAAAGATGCACCTAACTTCGGCAGTTACTGTGGATAAGCTTGAAGAGGCATTGGGTGTGTATGGGGAGGGGGGAATCACTTGGTAAACAACGTTAGTACACTGATATTCACTATGATGGCAAGCATGGAGACAAAAACATGGGAAAGAGATACACTAACAGGAGACCTTCTTACAATGGAATCTCTGACTTCTAAGTATTTCAACACTGTTTAAATTTGAAATAGCTACCTCAGATCAACTTAGAAGAGAAAGGAACTATTTAAATGATCAGATGTATCACTGTCTTGTATCATGTTCTCCTGAATATAAGTTTCTTCCCAATATACTTTTTCAAAGCCAAGGGAGGCCAATTGCTCTCTCACTTTCTCTTCTGCCTCCCTGCCGTTCCAACAAGTATCATTATCTCTAATCCCAGCCTTGCTCATCCTGCTGAGCACCCAATAGCTATTAAAGATAGCTTTTTGCAGTATTAACTGAAGCCCTCAGTCCAGTGCAGCATGTGGATATTTTGGCATATTTTAAACCACATTTTTTGAATGGTTTGTTGGAATTTATTTAAGATGTTTCAGATACTAAAAAATTATTCATCTTACCAGGCTTGAAACACACAATAGAAACCTGTATGATTTTCTTACTTGAAGATTCATACTAATTAGGGATATTGTTTATTATTTTTATATGTACAGTGGTATTGTGGAAATGGAATTCATTGTCATAATCATAATAATAAAGGCATTAATAATATGGTTATAGAAAAATTGTATCTGTGAAGTAAAACCAAGACATTGTTGCTATTTACATTGTAACATATGAGCTCATTTATGAAATTTCTTAGTATACGCTCTAAAGTTAAATATGTTTTCCCTTTTGGTCTTTTCCTATCAGATGCTACTTACCTTGATATTCAAACAGGATTCCTGGACAAAGAAGTTAACACCCTGTTTCTTAAGCTGTATTTTATTTTACTTGCGTTCTGACTTTGAAAGAACAGGGAAAATGGCTCTATGACACAGAAGTCACCAACTCTTTGGTTCTCCATAGCCAACTCTGATAGATTTAAGAGTTGGACCTGTTGATATTTCCTCTCTTTCTCAGATAATAGGGATTATTCCTTAATTCACCTTTGATTGCATATATGTTGAAAATGTAAGGGACTTACCAAAATAAAATGCTAAAAATGTAAATGTGTTAAGGGTTTATAAATTGAGTTTGGGGAATTATTGTGTTTCATAATGACAATATGTGAAGACCAAGATCTTGTCTTAATGGCATCAAAGCAAGAATCAAAAGATCATGCATACACACACAGACATATGCACATACACATGCTCACACACACATACACATCAGTCAGAAAGCATATTTTCAAACATCTGGATATTTTACATCATGAAGATCAAAACATCCAGATGTTTTCACTAAGATTTAGTGCTAGGCATATTTTCAATACATCCCTTGAGAATCTCTGCATTATTAACTCAAAAGAAGGAAACATGGTTGCATGGTTGGTGTGTGTGTGTGTGTGCATATGTGTGTGTACGTGTGCACACATGTGTGCACATGCATGAGAGAGAGAGAGAAGAAAAAGGAGCATGGATAGAAGGAGGAAAGGAAGGAAGAAAATTAACCACTTTCCTACTCCAGAGAATACAGCATAGTACACTGTACAATCACTTGCTGAAAATTTTGAAATAAATTCTCCATTTCTTCAGGTTACTTTCATCTTAACTTCAGCCTCATACTCAAAGGAATAATTTATCATTACTTTACACTAACAAAAGATATTCATTTCTGTCTATTTATGTCTGTAACTTTGTGTGTGTATGTGTTCATGGTGCTTGTGACTTACCCTAAATTTTGTTCTATTTGAATTCTTACTCTTGAAATACACACTGTCCTTTAATTCCTCACAGTTTGTGTTGGAAACAGGTAGGGAGAATCCTTTCAGTGAGCTCAGGACTGCTTGGGTGACCAAAGACGTCTGCTTTCCTTACTTGTCAGTTCAAGTTACTGTAAAAAGAACAGCTCTTAAAAATGCATGACTTCATGTGGTAAAATGTGTCAAAAATGGTTTAAAATAATACAATCCTAAGAACCATAGGGGGTGGGAGGGAACAGCAAAAAGAATTACTGGTATTTTCTTCTTCTATATCCCACATTTATAACCAGTGTTATGAAGGCACACTGGGAACACATGTGAGATACAGTTATTTTCCTCAAATAAGTTTTGTCAAAATCACTGCATTTACTACCGTTACACTTGTTAATTATCTCGATATGTATTGCTAGAGTACCTATCTCTAAATGCCCACATGCTTGAACATGGGGACAATTTTTGCTCTAATCATAAGATGAGAAAAGATGCTGTTGAGCATGACTTCAGGATGCCGTGGTACAACAATTCAGGAATCATCACAACAGAAGTCACATTCTGGGGGGTAGAGGGGGTGGATCTCATTTATAAGTGTTAAACCAGTCTGACTCTTTCACCTTAAATGGGAAAAAAAAGAAGCATAAACAATACTGCATAACAAAAACATTTCTTAATCATGCTGAATTATTTTTCAAGTTTGTGTCAGCACACACTTTATTGGAAAGCTTTGAGTTACATATAATTTTAAGTTAAATTGCTATAAGGTAGAAATATTTTTAGCTTTCTGAAATATGGTCCATTCATCAGGTATATTATGGACCTAATCATGAGTAAAGCAGTCTTAATTTGTATTCGAAGGAGTTCACTAGTTGGAGTATTAACTTTTTTTCTTTCATAAAAAAATGGCAATGTAATTTTGTAATTTCAAAGTCACATTTCAAACCCCACACTGTACTCATTGAAGATACCAAATTCAACAGAATTATGTGAATCAATTTATGTAAAGAGAAGTATCTTCACTCGTGCAAATTAAGAAAATTGTTGTATGGTAGTATGATCTATGCCCTCAAAGAATCCTATAGACAAGGTGGGTTTTGTTCACAAACTGGTGCATTGTAATTTTGCAGATGTAAATCTGGAAGTCACTTTCAAAACATAGTATGTCATCTCATTTCAGAAAAATGATTCTTATGGTCGCCTAAGAATTTCACAGTACAAGTTTTGTTTCATTCTAGAAGTTCATGAAGATTTAATTTAAATAGCTTTACATAATTGTCTCAGTCTAAAATCGATAAAGGAACTACATATATTTGAAGGTATTTTCTTTGTAAATTCAGATCTATAATATCTGTGGCAGATAAGTAAACAGTTGGCAAGGAACTCCCTCTTGTGGTCAAACATTCTTAATTAGAAAAAGAAATTTGTACTCAACTGATGGTCTGGATTATTAAAACATGGGTCACTAGTAACCATTAAGATTAACAATACTGATATAAGTGGTTTTACTGAAGCAATTCATTGAAAATTAGAGCTGAATTCTGGAACATATGCTCTCAATTTTTCCTAAAATAGAGCTTTGCACTGCTGTTCAGGATAAATCCACTTTGAATTCCAAGTTCTGAGGTCTCTTATTACTTTTAAAATATGACATTCCTTTAAAATTGTACACATACACACAGCAGACACATAAAGTGAAAAACACTCATGAATTAAGTATTATAAGAAGTTCACCTCCTTTTTGTTTTGATCTCACTACTTTGTTTTCTAATAGTTTCTAAAATTGTAGGACTGCTGAATATTTCTATAAGTATGAACAACAGTTTCCATATGCCATTAACCAATGCTCTCCCAGAGTACATGTGGCAACTGAGTGTGTTGTCAGAGACAATAAATGCCTAACCTCCAATCAGAAATGTCCCAAATGGTAATATGAATGAGGCAAATTACCAGACACATAATGAAGTTGACAAATTATGATTTTTTTCCTGATCTTTTGACTTACACAGTGCCTCCAACCACTTCACAAGATTGGTAATAGGCACTATCTGTCGTAGCACTGAGTATGCAATTCATTTCTATGAAAGCAAATTAAAACCTGATGTCAAGAAACCCAGGGTTTAACTGATGTTCCAACCACACATCAAAGGTTGGGAAAAGGCCCTGTTCTCAAATCAGGTCACTACGGCAAGTTGAAGAGTGATGATACAATTGGAACCAACTTTATTTGTGGGTGACTTTCAAAATGAGCAAAGGAAAGCTGCAGAGCTGATGTTCTTTTAGGAAAAGAGAGACGCTGGTCATACAAATTCTAGTTTGTGCAAAGAATATCTACATGTGAACAGAACTATTTCCAACTATTCCATTGTCCGCCTAAAGATAACAATTCGATCATCAACCAAATGATACAGCTGTGCTTTCTTTACATAGCTATAGAACACACATTACAGAACAAAATTGTGCCTTTAAATTTTTGTTCAAATTTGCTACTAATCTCATTCTATTGCCTATTGTATATTGTATATTTTGTCTATTAATTATTTTTCTTATTTTCAATGATATTAACCTGAATATGTTCACTCTAGAAAAATCAGAAGAGTGCATATTTTTAAAAATATGATAAACATTTGTGCTTCCCCCAAATATAAATAACTTTGTAATAGTGTTATTGACATTGTTTCAAAAACATTGAATCTTTTCTATGCTCATCAATAGGGTGCGTTTAACAATGTCATATTTAAGGAGCACAGTACTTCATATAGGAATGAACTCTATTGTATTAACTCACACCACTATTATTGGAGACAGTTAAAAACTTTTCCAAATTTTTCAATATTAAGAGAAAAGGATATTCACAAAGTTCTTGATTTTGACACATACCTAATTACTTAATTATACAATCTATTCTAAAGTCAGTAAATTATAACAGATAAAAAGCTACAACTTTTCAATTAGTGTATTTTTACATTTATCTTAAAATTATGTATATTTTAATAATATTGTGAATATAGTTCATGAATTCCTTTCCAATTAAATCAAGTATGAAATACAGGCAATGGACAAAAGAAGATCATTTTTAATATATTTTTCCAAAAATAAAAATAAGTTTCTTATCACAAGAGAGAAATTAATCTCTGGGCTTAAATTCAGGTTCTATTTGAAGAAATAATACTAATAAACCTTGAACTTATAACCTAGCTATTATCATTATCTGTTATTTTTACTTTATAATTTCACTACCCTCCATAGTATCAAAACCATGTAATAGTTTGAGAATTAAAAGAATGTCTTTGTAAACTTTGATAGAAATGTAGAGTAATTTATCTGCTTTTAAAGATAATTACTGGTTTGTAATAGATTTTCCTACAATATGTTTTCCAGAAAGGTAATTTATTTCACACAAAAAAAGAGTAACAAATACCTATGTATACGAAATTTATCTATCTTTTTATATGCCTTTATATTTATCATTTTATTTCATTTATTTAGTCTAAGATTCAATGCATTGTCACAAATACAATTATTTTTCATATACAATTACTTTTCATATTGAGAAAGAAATATCTCTACTAATTGGAACTATGTCATTGGTTACAAAAGAAATTATTTTAAGGAAGTGAAGAGTATAAAATCAATGTCTTAGAATAAATGCATATACAGTTAGATGCATTATTCATAACTTGTCATTGCAGAAGAAAAGTAAATAATTATATACAATTATAATTATATGTACTTATCAGATGTAGATAACATGTAAAGATAAAAGAATTCCAACTCCAATGACTTTAGTGATTCTTTAAAATAATTGATTTCATTTATTTTAACATGTTAGTCTAATTTAAAAGGATAACTTTTTACACTTCACCCTCTTTCTGGAGTATAGGATATAAGTGTATGTTTTAATCATCTGTACGTTAGGCAATAGTATATAAATACACAAATTGTCTGCAGGTAAGAAAAAATACATTTATCTACTGTAAACTTAAATCCTCTCTAAGTATTTAGAAAATCTGAGGAAAGTTTCTTTCAAATATTGGATGAATGTAGATGACTTTCGAATATGATTAATACATTTCAAGTCATGAAAAAGTGGAAAATATATTTATCCCCTTTATCATTTTATACATATAAATATATATAATTTTATATTATATGATTTTAGAGATTTCAATATGACTATTAATAAAATAGTGGCTCAAATGATTGTACATATCTTTGAATTTTTTTTTTTCACACTGGAAATTGAACTCAGTGGTGCTTAACCACTGAGTCATGTCCTTAGTCCTTTTTATTTTATTCTTATTTTTTTTTAATTTTGAGATAGTGTTTTGCTAAATTGCTGAGGTTAGCTTCCAACTTGTAATCCTCCTGACTCAGCCTCCTGAGTCACTGGAATTATGAGCATGAACCACTGCCCCCTGGGAGAATTTTAAAATTAATGAAACCTGCTGAATCTAAGATGACTGCCTATGCTCTATGCTGGGTGCCTGCAGTAGATATTGCTGCCATGTTTGATTAACTCAGATGTCATCAATCATTAGAACATCGTTATTTTATGTTTGATTTAAAAAGAAAAATCTATCACTTGATTGTGCCATGTCAGGCATACCACAGTTCCACAGAAGGAAAAGTGACAACCCTAGACTAAGTGAACTGTTGTAATCAGTCGAGATAACTTTTTTACAGAATCTGAACACAACTGGAGTATGTGTTGCAATGCAACATTCCCTACAGACTTACAAAAGGAGAGGGGTAATTTTGATGTCAAAATGATGGGAGCTGAGAATTTACTGAGATAGCAAAGGGAAATCTGAAATCCTAGTTAGGGAAGAGGTAAGAGGCCGTTGTACGATAAACCCAAAATAATTGGTGCCACTTTGGTAACGTGTTTTCAGTAAGTTCACTTACTGAAAGAATTTTCCATAAACGTGCCTCTCTGGTCATCAACAATAAATTTACCTAGGATGATGGAAATAAAAGAGAAATTATATTAACAAATATTATGTTTAGAGAACTGGAACTTTGTTGACATGGTCCAGGTATTACATTTGCAATTTGTTTTATCTACTATAGTCTGATTATTTGTCTCCTGTTGGCTGCTTCCATACAGAAATCCTGATGATATCTGATAGCACTCTTACTCCCAGGAAAATTCCAGTTCAGTATCCTATCCCTCTAGCTGTGGACCTCTATGGATTATGTTTCATTTCAAAATTCTGGGACTGCAGTTCACCAAGTCTTCCGCCATTTCCATAGGTCAGATTCAACTACCACATGTAATTATGAAGGGGGAAATGTTCCTGTGTTCTTGGCCTCATCTGTAATATCCTTCCCATAGAGTCAAGTATTTTATTTATTGTTGTGTCATTAAACATTTTAAAACAGAATACGGTTTTAGCCCAATGAATAAAGTATGTTATTTTAAAATTAATGAAATACTTCATATAAAGTTATTGTGTGTCAAAGTGGAGATGAATCAGGACAAGGAGAACTGGAATAAGGTCAGTTTGCCACAATATTTTTGGCAGAAACTGGCTGCACTTTCAGCAAACCAACTTACTTCCTCACTCTAAGAAGGCACTTTGTTCTTCCTGGAACATTCGACTTCATTTTAAGGCTTTTCTCTGTGAAGAAGTTGTTCCCTCTGGTGTCTGAAACTACTGCATAAGCCTATTGTGATTTTTTTGGTGGAAACCATGACTCTCTTGGGTGTATTACTCTGGTTTAAAGTGGCCCCTCAATTGTGAATGATCAAATTGCTACATGGACCATTTATACAGAGGAATTTCTTTTTGAAGCAAGAGTGAAATCAAGTGTTTTTGTGCCACACCAGGGACCCAACATGCTCCGATAGATAAGCCACTGGCCTGAGGATGTAAAATTCTTCATACTTTCATTTTGCTCATATGTTTTGCTATCTATTTAGAGCCATGTAGTTAAATCTTATTAATTTGAATTCAGAGACATTTAAAATACCAAAGGAAAGAATTCCAAAAATTAGATGTTTCATGTTAACTGAAATTGAACAAGTGCTTATACCCCTGCTTTGATTTAAGAAATCAGTGGAAAATATTGTATGTTTTTCAAGGAAAAAGGGTGTCACAGAAAAATAAATAAAACTTCCTTTATTTATTTATAACTCTGGCTTCAATCTGTGATTCTAGGCTGTCTATGAATGCTGAAAGTAGCAACTAAGGTCTCCAAATTCTTGTTAAGATTTTAAAAATGTTTAATGGAAAAATCAACATAAGGCTACAGAATGAAGTACAATGTTAACATCCTTGATTTTGACTGTAATTATATAATACAAACTCACTATAATGCCATTTTTATAACTCAAAATTTTATTGGTGGTTATATAATGTATACTTTTAAAATAGGAAAAATAGTTAATCAATGTAGGTTGATAGGCATGTATTATTAACTTTAAAAAAAAATGGAAAGGTTAAGTCACAATAAAATGTAGGCAGTTCAAAAAGTCCTGATTCACCTTTTTGATGGTAAGCTATTAAATAAGAAAACACTTTGAAGATTAATGAATCCCTCTGCAAAAATAAATAAAGTATCAGTAAATTCATGATTTAAGAACCTTAGGTATGAAAGATTTTAAAATGTTTTTATTTTATTATCTTGTTAAATACAATGGATGTACTTTCCTCCTCACAAACATTTTATACTGAATAGGTATAATGTATAGTGGGAATTGATCAAGTGTACATGCACTATTAGAAATAAGGTGATAGAATAAGATCACTTTTATCTTTACTATTTGCAGTAAAGAAGTGGAAAGCAGTTTTCATGGTAACATGAAAAATCAAGGAGCAATGGTTAAGCCATTCTCATCTAGAACCATAATGACTAAGTGACTCTTCCCATCAAAGGGAGTGAATTACAATTCTCCCCATGACTACATCACAAGAGAATGCAGTGTAACCAAAAGAAAAGACACAAAGACCAAGGCCAGCAAGCCCAACAAGTCCTATGTTAAAAAGAAATAACTCATAATCTTATTTTGGTGGGAGAACAATTGTAAAAATGACTGGGTGAAGATTTAGTTCTGAATTCCAACTAGAACAATTGGATAGCCATAGATATTACTTCATTTAAATATATGTTTCTGTGGCTCTGGAAAAAAAGGAAGTCATCCATTGTAGCATGTAGAATGTGAAATAATTGTAAGATCTGTAATACTTAGAAAAAGAAACAAGTAATTGGTATCACAAACTCTTTGGTGAGGAAAATTTACTCTCATATATTTGCTTTGGCATCTAATTCTTATAATGATATTATTTATATTTAAGACAAATAAAGGTGAAACATCTTTCTTACTAAATCTATCTTTCTCAATGAATTAGTGTCAGCAACCTAAAGACCCTAGTTGGAGATCCCTTTCAGTAATCATCACACGTTTGTTTCTGGGTTGGCTATAACTCTCTAAGTTTTATAAACAAAAAATTGTGTTTCCTAGTTAGAAGGGAGAAAAAAATACGTAATCAATGTCCAGATCAAAAAGTCCATTTGCCTTTATGTTATTTTTCCATTTCACTAACTAAATGTGATGTAATAGACAACAAAGAGAAAAAGCACTTGGATAAAAACTGGAAGAGAAACAGTGTTGAATAGTGTTCGGAGCACAGAATGCAGAAAGATTGGGTGAATTTGGTTCTCTGATTCACCACTGACCAGTTTTGAGACTTTAGATAAATCTTAAGTTCATGTATCAATTTTCACAGATGTAAAATGAAGATGATATTACAAATTGAATGGTATGTCAAGAGTAGTGCAGATACTCTTTTGTTGTTAGTAAAGTTATGAAATCTTGAGCTTTATCAACAAACAGAAATTTAAACAAAGGATTCTACTTTCTTCTACATTTTGGGAATTTTGTATTAAAATGCTTTAAATAGAAATAAATTCAAATTATTTTCTATAACATCTCCAAGATGGAAGAACAAATAAATGCATTTGCAGCTCAAAAAAAAAAAAAAAAAAAAAAGACAAATGAATTTCACTAAGGGGAAATTATCTATTTTTGACATAACACAATATTAACTTCATGATAACTTCCTTAGAATGGTCCTCATATACTTAAAGGGAATAAAACAACAAATCTGATAATTAGTTAGTATCTTCTGTGGAAGAATATATGAAATATAGGGGAATGGGTAGACCATCCTATTTATAGAGGAATTACAAGAAGATGAGGGGGAAACAATAAAAGAGAGGAATACTATGTAGTAGGTGAAGGTAGTCAGTGGCAGGGACAAGTGACATGTTGAAGACATCTACCAGTGATGTATCTGGATATCCCGACACATTTCATATAAAACAAATAAGAAAAACAAATAATGTCAAACAAAACCTGTGCTCTCATCATAAGAAAACAGAAGAGAAATAAAAAGCTAAATTACTTGAAAGTAAAAAACACGCAATTTAGTAAGCTATCTCTCACATTTTTTTTTTGCAAACCAATATGGAAAGTGAAAGTAGCCTAAAATATCTGGAAGAAAGTAAAGCAGAGTAGATGATGGTAGGTCTAGAATTGACCTAATTTTTCAGATAAAGAGAAAACCCACCTTCCTGTAAGATGAGAGGATAGAACACAAGAAAGGAGTGTAAAAGTACATCCAAGATGGGGTAATCTTCAGAAGGAAGAATCTGAGAAAAGGGTCAAAGTAAGGGAGAGATGGCCTTTAAAATCACATGATAAAAGAATATTGGAGAAAAGGGGGAAAAATTTAAGACACCTCTTAAAAAGAATTCAAGTTATTCACTGCCCATGGCCTATCACCTAGCTAATAAAGAAAAGAAAAAGAAAACGATCCAATGCTACAAAGAGAATAGAATGCTCCTAAATTAGTTAACATGTAATTCATTTCAAATTACCAATCTAACCACAAAAATGAGATGTGAACTCTCAACATGTCATCAATTAGAAATTACCATAAAATGAAAACCTGCGAAAGGAAAATGTATTCATCCTGTTGATAATCAATTGATGATCCTCCCCAATAAAAGAATGTCAAGGACACATTAAGAACACTGTAGATACTCCAAAGCACTCAATCTAAAATATTAGAAAATTAAGCATCTTGACTTAGAAATTGAAGAATGAGGAAGAGAAATGTATATTAGGAAAAAAGAAGTGAACAGATAAACTTTTCAAGAAACAGAAGAGAAAGGTGAAATCACACCACAAATGGAAATTAAATTTCAAGATTTCCAAGAAAGAATGCAATTGGATGAAAAAAATTCAATGAAAAAATCGAAGAAGGGCAAGTAAACAACCTAGTGAAAAATAGATGAAAAGCATGAGCGAAGTAGATCTCAAAAAACATCTTCGAAACAGCTGGAGTCGCTGAATGCAAGTAAAACAGTGGGACAGAAGTAATACAAGGTGTTTTAATTAAGAAAAGTATTCTGCAAAGAAAGGAAGGCTTTTATCAGTCTGTTGAAATATCCTGTTGAGTATAAGATAAAACTTTACTTCAGCGATTCCAGGGAGATGTACTTTAATAAATCTATTAGATTTTAATGATAAAGGGAAGAAAAAAAAGAAAATTCTCATGGGCTTCCTAACAATACTGAAAAAAGTGCCCATGATTTTGTAAGGTTGTAGAATAAGAATGGCATAAAACTCATGAAATATTTCCAAACTGTATTCAATTTGAGAAATCAATGAAGCAGAATTTGAAACACACACACATATACACACAAGGTGGAAATCAAATCTGTTTTCTTCAGATATCTACTTCAAGATTTCATGCTAAGAACTCTTAAACGTGCAAAACCTGAGAATTCTGTACAAATGAGATCTTCTTGAGGAATCTATTTAAATGTGAGTTTTCTTAAATGAGGGAACTAAGAAATTGATCGTGAATGTTTTCTTTTTTTCTTTTCTTTTTTTTTATTATTGTAAACAAATGGGATAAATGTTGTTTCTCTATTTGCACATGGAGTCAAGGCATACCATTTGTGTAATCATAAATTTACATAGGGTAATGTTGTTTGATTCATTCTGTTGTTTTTTTCCCTTCCCCCCACCCGCCCCACCCCTCTTTTCCCTCTATACAGTCCTTCCTTCCTCCTTCTTACCACCCTCCTTATCCCTAACCCTAAACCTAACCCTAACCCTAATGCTAACCCCTCCCACCCCCCATTATATGTCCTCATCCGCTTATCAGAGAGATCATTCGTCCTTTAGTTTTTTGAGATTGGCTTATCTCACTTAGCATGATATTCTCCAATTTCATCCATTTGCCTGCAAATGCCATAATTTTATCATTCTTCATGGCGGAGTAATATTCCACTGTATATACATGCCACAGTTTCTTTATCCATTCATCAACTGAAGGGCATCTAGGTTGGTTCCACAAACTGGCTATGGTGAATTGAGCAGCTATGAACATTGATGTGGCTCTATCTCTGTAGTATGCTGATTTTAAGTCCTTTGGGTATAGGCCTATATATAGGCCAAGGAGTGGGATACCTGGGTCAAATGGTGGTTCCATTCCAAGCTTTCTGAGGAATCTCCATACTGCTTTCCAGAGTGGTTGAACTAATTTGCAACCCTACCAGCAATGTATGAGTGTACCTTTTTCCCCACATCCTTGCCAACACCTATTGTTGCTTGTGTTCTTGATAATCGTCATTCTAATTGGGGTGAGAAGAAATCTTAGGGTAGTTTTGATTTGCATTTCTCTTATTACTAGAATGTTGAACATTTTTTCATATATCTGTTGATTGCTTGTATATCTTCTGTGAAGTGTCTATTCATTTCCTTTGCCCATTTGTTGATTGGATTATTTGTATTCTTGGTGTAGAGTTTTTTGAGTTCTTTATAGATTCTGGAAATTAGCGCTCTATCTGAAGTATGAGTGGCAAAGATATTCTCCCACTCTGTAGGCTCTCTCCTCACATTGCTGATAGTTTCCATTGCTGAGAGAAAGCTTTTTAGTTTGAATCTATCCCAGTTGTTCATTCTTGCTTTTATTTCTTGTGCTATGGGAGTCCTGTTAAGGAAGTCTGATCATAAGCCAAGACGTTGAAGGTTTGCACCTACTTTTTCTTCTATAAGTTACAGGGTCTTTGGTCTGATTCTGAGGTCATTGATCCAATTTGAATTGAGTTTTGTGCAGGGTGAGAGATAGGGGTTTAATTTCATTGTGTTGCATATGGTTTTCCAGTTTTCCCAGCACCATTTTTTGAAGAGGCTATCTTTTCTCCATTGCATATTTTTGGCACCTTTGTCTAGTATGAGAAAATTGTATTGATTTGGGTTTGTGTCCATGTCCTCTATTCTGTACCATTGATCTACCTGTCTATTTTGGTACCAATACCATGCCGTTTTTGTTACTATTGCATTGTAATAGAGTTGAAGATCTGGTATGCGATACCCCTGCATCACTCATTCTACTGAGAATTGCTTTAGCTATTCTGCGTTTCTTATTCTTCCAGATGAATTTCATAATTGCTTGCTCTATTTCTGTAAGACACATCATTGGGATTTTAATTGGAATTGCATTGAATCTGTATAGCACTTTAGGTAGTATGGCCTTTTTGACAATATTAATTCTGCCTATCCATGAACATGGGAGATCTTTCCATCTTCTAAGGTTTTCTTTAATTTCTTTCTTTAGTGTTCTGTAGTTCTCATTGTAGAGGTCTTTCACCTCTTTTGTGAGATTGATTCCCAAGTATTTTATTTTTTTCGATGCTATTGTGAATGGGGTAGTTTTCCTAATTTCTCTTTCTGAAGATTCATCACTTATGTATAAAAATGCATTGGATTTATGAGCATTGATCTTGTAACCTGCTACTTTACTGAATTCGCTTATGAGTTCTAGATTCTTTTTTTTTTTTTTTTTTTTTTTCGGTACTGGGGATCGAACTCAGGGCCTTGTGCTTGCGAAGCAAGCACTCTACCAGCTGAGCTATCTCCCCAGCCCCACTTATGAGTTCTAAAAGTTTTCTGGTGGAATTTTCTGGTTCCTCTAAATATATAATCATGTCATCAATGAACAGGGATAGTTTGAGTTCTTCTTTTCCAATTCATATCCCTTTAATTTCTTTGGTTTGTCTAATTGCTCTGGCTAGATTCTCAAGAACGATGTTGAATAGAAGTGGTGAAAGAGGGTATCCCTGCCTTGTTCCAGTTTTTAGGGGGAATGCTTTCAGTTTTTCACCTTTTAGAATGATATTGGCTGTGGGCTTAACATAGATGGCCTTTACAATGTTAAGGAATGTTCCCACTACCCCAATTTTTTCTAGTGTTTTGAGCATGAAGGGATGCTGTATTTTATCAAATGCTTTTTCTGCATCTATTGAAATAATCATGTGATTCTTAACTTTAGTCTGTTGATATGGTGAATGACATTTATTGATTTCCGGATGTTGAACCAACCTTGCATCCCTGGGATAAAACCCACTTGATTGTGGTGCACTATCTTTTTAATATATTTTTGTATGCGATTTGCTAAAAGTTTGTTGAGAATCATTGCGTCGATCTTCATTAAGGATATTGGTCTGAAATTTTCATTCCTTGATGTGTCTGTCTGGTTTAGGTATCAGGGTGATATTGGCTTCGTAGAATGAGTTTGGAAGGGTTCCCTCCTCTTCTATTTCATGGAATACTTTGAGGATATTCGAATGAGCTCTTCTTTAAAGGATTTGTAGAACTCAGCTGAGAACCCATCTGGTCCCGGACTTTTCTTTGTTGGTAGGCTTTTGATGAACTCTTCTATTTCATTGCTTGAAATTCATTTATTTAAGTTGTATATGTCCCCCTCGTTCAGTTTAGGTAATTCATATGTCTCTAGAAACTTGCTGATGTTTTCAAGGTTTTCTGTTTTGTTGGAGTATAGATTTTCAAAATACCTTCTAATTATGTTTTGTATTTCACTCGTGTCTGTTGTGATATTTCCTTGTTCATTTCGAATTTTAGTAATTTGAGTTTTCTCCCTCTTTCTCTTTGTTAGTGTGGTTAAGGGTCTATCAATTTTGTTTATTTTTTCAAAGAACCAACTATTTATTTTGTTAATTTTTCCGATTGTTTCTTTTGTTTCAATTTCGTTGATTTCGGCTCTGATTTTAACTATTTCCTGTCTTCTACTACTGTTGGTGTTGGTCTGCTCTTCTTTTTCTAGGGCTTTGAGCTGTAGTGTTAAGTCATTTATTTGTTGATATCTACTTCTTTCTTTGAATGCGCCCCATGAAATAAATCTTCCTCTAATTACTGCTTTCGTAGTGTCTCAGAGATTTTGATATGATGTGCCTTTGTTCTCGTTTACTTCTAAGAATATTTTTATTTCCCTCCTGATGTCTTCTGTTATCCATTCATCATATAATAGTGTATTATTTAATCTCCAGGTATTGGAGTAGTTTCTGGTTTTTATTCTGTCATTTATTTCTAATTTCAATCCATTATGATCTGATAGAGTACAAGGTAGCATCTCTATCTTCTTGTATTTGCTAACAGTAGCTTTGTGGCATAAAATATGGTCTGTTTTAGAGAAGGATCCATGTGCTGCTGAGAAGAAAGTGTATTCATTCTTTGTTGGATGGTAAATTCTATTTATGTCCATTAAGTCTCAATTGTTGATTTTGTTATTGAGATCTATGGTTTTTTTATTCAATTTTTGTTTGGAAGATCTATCCAGTGGTGAGAGAGGTGTGTTAAAATCGCCTAGTATTATTGTGTTGTGGTCTACTTGATTTGTGGAATTGAGACGGATTTGTTTGATGTACAGGGATGAGCCAATGTTCGGGGCATAGATATTCATGATTGTTATGTCTTGCTGATATATGCTTCCCCTAAGCAGTATGTAATGTCCTTCTTTATCCCTTCTGACTAGTTTTGACTTGAAGTCCACATTGTCTGAAATGAGGATGGATACTCCAGCTTTTTTGCTGTGTCCCTGTGCATGGTATGTTTTTTCCCATCCTTTCATGTTTAGTCTATGGGTATCTCTTTCTATGAGATGAGTCTCTTGCAGGCAGCATATTGTTGGATTTTTCTTTTTAATCCAATCTGCCAGTCTATGTCTTTTGATTGATGAGTTCAGGCCATTAACATTCATAGTTATTATTGTGATATGATTTGTATTCCCTGTCATTTGACTCATTTTTGTTTTTTGACATGATTTGGTTTCTCCTTTATTTGGCTATTCCTTTAGGCTAATTCCTCCCATTGCTGATTTGCATTGTTGTTTTTCATCTCTTCCTCATGGAATATTTTGCTGAGAATGTTCTGTAATTCTGGCTCTCTTTTTGTAAATTCCTCTAGCTTTTCCTTATCATGGAAGGATCTTATTTCGTTGTCAAATCTGAAAGTAAGTTTTGCTGGGTATAAGATTCTTGGTTGGCATCCGTTTTCTTTCAGGGCTTGGTAAATGTTGTTCCAGGCCCTTCTAGCTTTTAGGGTCTGGATTGAAAAATCTGCTGACATTCTTATTGGTTTCCCCCTGAATGTAATTTGATTCTTTTCTCTCGCGGCCTTTAAAATTCTGTCTTTATTTTGTATGTTAGATATTTTCATAATAATGTGCCTTGGTATGGGTCTGTTATAATTTTGTATATTTGGAGTCCTATAAGCCTCTTGTACTTGGTTTTCCATTTCATCCTTCAGATTTGGGAAATTTTCTGATATTATTTCATTGAATAGATTGTTCATTCTTTTGGTTTGTTTCTCTAAGCCTTCCTCAATCCCAATAATTCTTAAATTTGGCCTTTTCATTATTTCCCATAATTCTTGGAGACTCTGTTCATGATTTCTTACCATCTTTTCTGTTTGTTCAACTTTGTTTTCAAGATTAAATATTTTGTCTTCAATATTTGAGGTTCTGTCTTCCAGGTGTTCTATCCTATTGGTTATGATTTCTATGGAGTTTTTAATTTGCTTTATTGTTTCGTTCATTTCAAGGATTTCTGTTTTTTTTTTTTTTTATTATCTCTAACTCTTTAGTGAAATGGTCTCTTGCTTCCCATATTTGCTCTTTTAACTATTGATTGTCGTGATCATTTAATGCCTGCATTTGCTCTTTCATCTCCTCCTTCAATGCCTGCATTTGCTCTTTCATCTCCTCATTTGCTTCCCTGATTTTTTTAATTATGTTCATTCCGAACTCCCTTTCTGACATTCCTTCTGCTGTGCTGTCATTGGGTTTTATTGATATAGTATCTAGGTTTGTTTGGGACATTTTCTTCCCTTGTTTTCTCGTATTGGTCAGATGTCATTGGGACTCTGAGACATTGCAAATTTCCTCTGTTGGCTTATAGTGTCCCTTTAGATCTCTAGTGTATCACCTCCCAGCCTTCAGTAGCTTGAAGTCTTGGAGTAACTTGAAAATGCAGTGCTTCTGAACAAAGCTGCCCTTAGCCTGCTACTGGTTCCAGGGTTTGGAGCTGTCTCTGTGTGGAAAGGCTCTCACTGGAGGGCCTGCTCAGAGAAGCTGGAGAAGCTTGCCGTGTGGGAGGGGCCCATTGCCCGAGTGAGCAGGGCTACCTGGGGAAGATTCTAGCTGCCCTGCCCTGCTCTGATAAGCCGCCCCAATCTGTGCCTGCCACCCAGACCGAGCTTTACCTGGTGGGGGAGACTCACCCCATGGCTCTATTTTAGTCTGAGTCTCTCAATGCCTCCCCTTCTTGAATCCTGTGTTCTGGAGCAACAGGAGATGCAGTCACCCACTAGTCCGTCATCTTGGATCACCCCGTGGAAAGAGCCTGCGGCTGGAGAGGGCAGGGCCACCTGGAGAAGCCTCTGGCTGCCCTGCGCTGGTCCCAGAGGCTGCCTGCGGGTCGGAGCTCTCCGCTGGCTGTGCTGGTGAATGTTTAATGGTATATAACTGTGTATCTAAGGCTAAATCAAAGGTGTGTTAGTTCAAGTTCTTGGGGAAGCAAAGATGAGTCCAGATATGGAACAATTTTATTGGCAGAAAACATCTCTAAGGATAAAAGTTGAGGGTTACAGCAAAGACAGGAATAGTTTCCAGGTAACCTTTGAGACACAGAAGAGGTAAGAGCAAGAGTGAGTATTCTGATTTCTGCACACATCTAAGAAAGTGTTAGCCTAGTCAACAGGGAAATCTCAAGCCGAAATCCTTCCTTAAATGTTTCCACTTCCCACAGATATGACAAACTAAAGAAACTGTTGATAAAGGGCAAATCCAAGGTGGATCTAGGAGGGCAGCAGGTAGGGCTGCCAGTCTCTTCCTACCACAAGAGATCCGAGATGGGTAATTGGATGTCTGCTGTGATTCACTCTTTGTAATATTACTATTATCGCTCTTATTTTATTTTTTGGTACTGAGAATTTATCCCAGGTCCTGTTGCATGTTAGACAAATGCTGTATCACCGAACTATATTCCCAGTCCTTTTATTTTATTTTGAGAAATCATCTCAACAGATTGCCCAAGCTGGCCTGGAGTTTGGGATCCTCCTGCCTCAACCCTCTGAGTAATTAGTATCACAGGTGTACAACACCACTCCCTGATCCTTTAGAATACTGTTGTGAAAGTTCCTCAAAATACCGACACTTCAATTGCTGGAACTTATCGATGCTTTTTGATTTCCATAGTGAATAGACTTGGTAGATGTAATTAAGGTTTTGAATATCTTAAAATGAAGAGATTATCCAGAGTTATCCTGGTTGACCCAATTCATTCACACCAAAACTTAAAGTAGAAAAGTTTCTTAGGCTAGAAGTAGAAGGAATGTGACAAAGGAGCAGTCAAAGGGATTTTGAAGACTGGAAAAGACTTAACATGCCACTGGTGGTTGTAAGATGGAGGAACAATGCAAGAAATGATACAGACAACATTAAGTTCCTGAGAGATTCTTCTTTAACAAATCAAAAGAAAAAATAAAATGGCAGACTTTAAATTAAATGTGTCGTTCAAAATTAGTAGAAAAAGGAATAGTTGCTGAATTATACAGATAGAGTGAAAATAAATTGATAAAATATATATTCAACACAAGGACTAATCAAGAGCAAGCTAGATTGCTTTGTTAATACCAGTGTAAGTAGTTTTTAAGGTAAGATGCATAAAATAACCTAACGAGGGAAATAATGTAATTCGAATATGTAACTGCAGCAGGGACTCATGTAAATTTGTATGCAATAAAATAAGGAGAAAATATTTAAGAATTCACAACTAAATTAAGAAGTAGGCAAATTCATAATCATAAAAGCACTCTTCTAAATAACTGATATGCAGAAAAATTAGGAAAGGACATAGAACATGGAACAAACATGATGCAATGGACTTATGTGATACACTATATCTAACTACTACAGAATATGCATTTTTTTCCAAATGTACACAGAGTGTTTATCAAAGTTGGATATTCGGGAGCAAAATACAAATTTTAACAAAAGTTACATCAAAAAAGTCATTTAGGACTATGATCTCTGAACACAATGAATTTACCATCATATCAATAAAAGTAGGACAATCATATGATAGAAAATATTTAGAAATCTAGAGCGAAGAACTGAGGGGGAAAACAAGAATAAAAATAATAACATATGGAGTCTAAGAGAGTACCAGTCTGCTAGAACCACCATAAAAAAGTATTACTTGAAATTCCGAGATGTATTGCTTCAGAATTCTAGAGGCTAGAAAGAAGTCTAAGATCCAGGTGTCAGCAAGCTCCCTTGGAAGACACCATGGAAATATTTTTTTTCCAGGGATTTTTTTCCTAGTTTTTGATATTTCTTTGGCTTGTGGTAGTATAATTTCAGTCTCTACATGATGTCCCCCTTGTGTGCGTGTCTATGTCCAACATTTATATAAAGATAATTGTCCATACTGGATTAGGGGCTCAACCTACTCCAGTCATCTCAACTGACTTAATCATATCTGCTAAGGATCTGTTTCCATGTAAGTTCATAGGTACAAGTACTGTGGGTTAGTGAAACTTCCTAAAGTGATATTCGAAGAAAAAATAATGTGAAAAGTTTAGAATATCAAAAAACAAGGGAAGATAGATAAAATTATTATCATATCATGTGGAGAACACCAGATGGACAAAAAAGAAGAATGCAAAACAATATTCACATTAGTAATGACTAGAAATTTTCCACCATTAGTGACAGAGATCAAACCATACATTCAGGAGACACAGCAAACACCAAGTAAATAGGGGGGATGGGGAAGAAGAAAGCCAAAATCTAAACTTAGTCACTTGGTCTACCAAAACCAAAGGCAAAGAGAAAATAGTGGAAAAAGTTAGAAGACCAAAATAACCTCTTCACCTATATCAGAAGAGTGATAAGATTTGAGAAAGAGTAGTCATGCTTATTTCAGATTAAACAGACATTAAATTCAAAGCAGCAAAAAGAGACAAGGAAGTTTATTAATGATAAAGGGGTCAATTCAGCAAAAGAAAGTCACAATTCTAAGTACACGTGCCCACAATATTGGAGCACCTAAATATACAAAGCAATTATTAATAAACCTGAAGGGAAAACCAGACTCCAATGCAATAACAGTAAAGACTTTAACACTTCACTTTCAGTAATGTACAGATCTTCCAGACAGAAAATTGACAAACATTAGAGTAAATCTGCACACTTGTCCAAACAAACCTGACAGAGGTTATGGCTTTTCAGTTGTTTTATTTTGGTTTCAAGTTGATGTATTTCTTATGTAATTTTGAAATATGTTTAAATTGCTTTTATTAAGATAATAGTTATATTCACAAATAAAGTCAAGAGATAAAACTATATTTGAAACAACTTAGCAATATTTAAAGTCCTATTTTCTCTTGTTCATTATTTTGTATGAGATTGAATCTTAATATATTTAGGCCTAAACAGTAACATGTACTTCATAGTCAATATATTTTATGGCACCCTCAACTTTTATTCAAGATAAAAAAATAAGAACTTAGACACAAATCTAATGGTAATACTGTCAAAAATGCCAATTTTAAAAAGTTTTAGTATTTGTTTATAACTATTAAAAATATCTGTTTCTTTCTTAAAATATGCAAATATTTCAGTACACTGTGAACATTTTTACTTTATTTCTTCATATAAATTAAGAACTTTGGTTGCTATACTCACAATCTTCCTGATGATGTAAGAGAAAAACATTTTTAAAAGGCAGTAATTTTTCCTCTTCTTTTATTTTCCTTTTTTAGTTTTCCAAAGTTTTATTTTATTTTATTTATCAATTTTTTTTATTTGTTCTAACGAGTGAATGTTTTTTTCTGATATGGGGATGTTAGTTTTTCAGCTTTACGAAAAGAATGCTGTCACCTTTTCAAATCTTTAATTTACTTTTCATTGTACAATATTCTAGAGAAGACTAAAACTATTTTTTCCTACCAGTGTGTCTTTCCTATTCATTTTTGACACTTCATTGATTTTTCCCTTGTTTTATGAATAATTTTAAAATCATCATGGCTATTTATATTAACCATCCTTTTTCACTTGTTTAGAACAAAATATTTAAATTATCATCAGAACATTAAATTGTTATCAGGTATCTTAAAATATTAGCATTTAACAACATGGAAGTTAAGTTTTCCTCAAAAGAAAATAGCAATAGAAAAATCTTATATTTTACTTTCTGTTAAATTAGCAAGTTTGTAAATTTTCATAGCCTATTAGATTGCTACATTTTCCCAAATTATTGTTTTTCAAAAGTTTCTTAAGAAAAAATTACTCAAAGCTACTATGAAATGCATGACCTGAAGCAATATAAAAAATTAACATGGAGTCACCCATCATGGTTTCATATGCTTTTGCATTTTTATTTTGCCCTGCAGCTGAGGGTTTTTAATTATTTTTAATAGTGGTTTATCTATGCTTTATTAATAGTCTCAAGGAGCATGCTATTTAAAACAGAACTAACTTTATTCAGAATTTTGTCCACTGTATCTCAATATATATTGTTTGTTTAAATAGCTGCTTGATTCCTAGAGAGACATTTTTTCTTTTAAAACATTACCATTTATTTGTTACTTACTGATTAATTAGGTTTTATGATTACTAAATTACTTAATATTGTGTCTACAAAATAACATAAGAGAGAGTTTTATCTTTGAAGATATGTATGGGAAATACCTTCCATTTCAGAAGCTTTGGTCTGTCTAAGAATTAATTGGATATAGTCAAAGTGGGTGTGGAATCAAAGCCGAGAGAGCTGGGAAAGTATCAGGTCATAGATACACTTCAATGGTCCATCACGGTGTCTATTCTGTGAATAATAGGTAGACCTTCTGGGTTTCAGGACAGAAAAGCAACATAATGAGACCTAATTCTGTTAGTGAGTTTCAAAATGTGCTGAGATGGGAATGTGGAGATGAACAATGATACCACTGTGAACATTGAGATAACATAATAAAGTCAGAAACAAAATTAGTGGTGATGGAATTATGTTGAAAGTTGTGAAGTGAAATAGATGGAACTCTGAGGTATTTAAGAATAGCTTTCTAAAGGACTTAACTGGGCTAAGCTTAGGGTCAGAGAATCAAAAGGTAAAAGATTATTGTTGCCTAGCCTGTGAGGAAAATGGAAACATTACAGAGGATGTAAAATTATGTAGAAGAAACAGGAGTCAGGAAAAAGATAACTAATTTGTTCATTCAAAAAATAAATGAAATATGTATATTGCATAGTTTACCTCTTTATATTGGAGTCTAGTCTTTGTAGTGGTTTGATCTAACTGATACCAGACATCATTTTTACAAAGTTAGATATAGGTAAAGGAGTTTGGAGTTACACAAATGTATTTTACACCCTTGAATTTCAGTGTTGAAGGATCTCTGTCTCAATTTCAATACAATAAAACACAAATGTTCAGCGAAGTCTGATCATGGGTGAGATCTCTGGTCCTTAAAACATCTTTCATTAGCATATATGAAAATATATATATATATATTTTTTTTATTGTCTTTTCTCTTTAGTAAAAGCTTTGTTTATTCTCCATCATTGTGTTCTGCCCCCCACCTTTTCTTCCTTCTTTATTTCCATCTATATACATATACATTATACTTTAATGGTCAAGGTTCCAGGAAAATGTCTCCAAATTATTAGAAACCCACTAGAGAAAATATAAAATAACTTAAAAAATGAAAACTTAACACTAGAAAACAAATAACACAATCAATAAATGGGCTAAGGAACTGAGCAGACATTTCACAGAACAACTCCAATCAGAATGGCAATTATCAAAAATACGGCAATAATAAATGTTGGTGAGGATGTTGGGGAAAAGAAACACTCATACATTGCTGGTGGGACTGCAAATTGGTGCAACCACTATGAAAAGTGGTATGGAGATCCCTCAGAAAACTTGGAATGGAACCATCATTTTTTAAAATCATTTATTTATTTATTTATTTATTTATTTATTTATTTATTTATTTATTTATTTATTTATGTTTTTTTGCTGTGCCTGGGGATTGAACCCAGGGCTTTTTGCTTGACAGGTAGTACTCTACCAACTGAGTTATATCCCCACCCCTGGAACCACCATTTGACCCAGTTGTCCCACTCCTGGGTTTATAATGAAAGGACTTAAAATCAACAATGTTTACAGCAGCTCAATTCACTATAGCTAAACTATGGGACCAACCTAGATGCCCTTCAACAGATGAATGGATAAAGAAAATGTGGCACATATATATACATATATATATGTGATGGAATATTACTTAGCTTTAAAGAAAAGTGAAATTATGGTATTTGCTGGCAAATGGATGGCATTAGAGAATATCATCTGAAGTGAAATAAGTAAACCCAAAAAACCAAAGGCCAGATGTTTTCTTTGATATGCGGATGCTAATTCACAATGCAGCAGGGGAGGCGTGTAGGGAAGAATAGTTCCTTTATATTAGGTGGAGGGAAGTGAGGGGAGGGGAAAGGCTGTGGGGGTGGGAAAGATAGTAGAGTAAAACAGACATCATTACCTCATGTACTTATAGGACTGCATGACCAATGTGATCCTACAATATGTATAATCAGAAAAATGAGAAATTACTCTCCATTTATGTCTGATCTATCAAAATGTATAAATGCATTCTACTGACATGTACAAAAAATTAGAACAAATAAAAAAGAAAGCCTCCAAATAACTTGCAAAAATATTTAGAAAATATTAGTTAATTTAGATAATTTTGTTAATATTTTACTATCAAATTCAAATAATTTTTTCCAAACATATTGATTGTATGGGTATAATTCAGCAGTTTTATAAGTTTTCGTAAACCAAATAAATGTTTTCCAAAAATTAACTTAAAGAATAGGTGTAATAGCTGAGTACCCCAAAGAGTCTTGAATAGAATGTATATTTTAATTCTTTCCCCATTCCAATCTTCTACACTTAGCAATTTAAAATTTTAATCATCGTTATAATTCAAATAAGTAGTAGAAAGCAACACATTCATGGAAGATAAAGATCAACTCAAAATTCCAAAATAATTTTATTTAACACCTAAACTCCTGCAAAATTGCTCAAGTTGAAATATGGAAGCTGGAAACTGCCTTCCTCACACATCCTGTTTTCATACTTTGAATCTGAGTGTCTTCTATTCCCTTATGTTTTTATAAAAATCAAAGTGTAAAAAAGTTATTTTTATTCTTTGTCTCTTCACAAGGCATTTGATGTTATTGTGACTACGAAGTGTTCCTGTTGATCAAACTGTGAAAGTTGTCCCTAACATTTTATAAATAAGAGAAGCCTCATTCTGATATTATGAGGTAAGGTTGCTACTTTTCATCCCCTATAGGTAATTACACAATCCTCAAGGATTTATTTATCTGTATTAAGAAAAGATTTACTTCTGGAAAATTACCATTTTTGCTCAGCAATTCAATCAGCATCTTACACAATGTGCTACAGAATACACTCAGTGAATAATAATTACCATTATTTTTAATAAAGACTATATTGCATCTCATTGGAGAAAATTTTAATCAAACGTACGAACAAAATGTTTGTATCATCATCATGAGATGTTTGTTTCATCTAGCGAACTTGGGATTATCTAAGTCTGTAGAGGTGTGCATTTTTAATTGACTTTGAAATATCATTTAATAAATTGTAGAAAATTGATAATGCAAATGATTTGTGTTGATGACAATGCAAATGAACATTGTCCAATAGAAAGGATAAATATCTCTAAGTCAAATTCTTATACCTTGAGGTATTTTTTCTCTTTAAAAATATAATAGTACTCTTTTGCATAGAGAGATTTAGACCACAGAAAATTCTAAAAATTAGAGCATCAATGGTATAGGGGATGCCAATCACAAAGCAGTGCTGTTTACTCTTAAAATTATACAAACAGATGGATTTTCAAATTGAAAATCAAAACTTTACCTGCATATATTTGCTGGAATCATATACACCTGGGCATTTTCTAATGCTTGATGTCAGATGTGCATCTTATAAGTATATACATTTTGAAAAGGACTGATGTATAGTTTATACATCTGCAACACCCATGATGAGAAAAATTATTTAGTCTTGAAAATATTTGGTTATTTGCAGAAGAGATTCAAAAGACAAATTTAGAGACCCTTTCTAATTAAGCCTTAATTAATGGGTGTCAATTCCTTCTACTGCTCTTTTTCTATACCTTCTCTTCTTTTTCCCTTGTTCTTTCCTTTCAGTTCTTTTGATTTCTGTAAGAAGTGAAAGTTCATTGCAAAATATCTTGAACCTTGTGTGATGAGAACCCCAGTTTAACGGGTGTAATTGAAATTGACTTCAAATGGTTATGAAATTCAGAAAAAGGAAAGTGGCAGATAACCAATGATGGATGATTTCTGACCATGAATACTGTTGTTAATGTAATATAAACTATGACCTTGAAGGTATTTCTTCAGGTAAAATGTTCATATAATAGAACAATTGATAAAAGAGGCAATTTTTGTATTCCTTGCTCCAACACTTACACTCAAAATTCTATCTGTAAGACATCTGAGGTGCATTTTGATTATTAAAATTCTAGAAGTTCAGTGTAGAAAGGGGGGATTCCTGTCACATCTAGTGTGGATGAGGGAAAGGGTTATTGATTAATCACTAAGAAACTTATTTAATTAAATAAACACAGGAGCCAATAATCTTTTCAAATGGAAGGGGTGTGAAGGATTGAGCCATGCAAAGATCTGGCTTCTAACCAGATAGAGAAGCCCACCTTCCCTTTATTTATAGCTGAACAGGTAAAGGGGGACCAGGAGGAACAACTTCTGTGAGGAACAGGATGAAGTGAAGTTAGGGAAACCATTTGCTTAGAGAACGAGCATTTCCTCAGGTGGGGAGCTACTTCTGCAGAGTCACTTCCCCCAGCCTATTTGAAACAGTCTCTCATAACTGCCAGTTCCTGGGAATCAGACCTCAGTATCCCATAGCTCAGCCAAGTCTGATTCTGCTAAACATGGATGACTTCCCACAGTTCAGGCCTTATATGTTTATGTTTATGTTTAATTTATTTTGTGACATATTATCCACATACTTTTTGAAGTTTTGAGCTGCTTATTCTTTCACCTATTCATTCAATAAATATTTATTAATCACAAGGAGCAGGAGCACAATTTTGTGTGTTGGGAATATAAACAATGAACAGAACAGACAAGGTTGTCAGGAAAAATTGTCAGACTAAGAAAAGGACAAAAGTTATTACTGCTAATTTTTCATTGAGATGTGTGTATCATCTAGTGGACTTGATATTATCTAAATCTATAGAGGTGTGCATTTTTAATTGACTTTGAAATATGATATAACAATTAAATTGTAGAAAACTGATAGTACAAATGATTTATGTTCAAGATAATGCAAATGAACATTGTCCAATAGAAAGCATAAATCTCTCTAAGTCAAATTCTTACTCCAACATATTGTAGTACGTTACCAATTTCCTAGTTAATTAATCAGTTAAGCAAATCTTTGACACATGCACCTTTAATATTGGATGAAAGTCATGATATTACGGTTTTGAAATTTTTATTTCAATAAGGAGCTTCTCTTTTAGGGACTTATATTCTCATGGGTCATATTTAAAGACATGCACGACTTTAAAAATAATGTTCTTAATTCTCATTCATTATAATACGATAGTCGCTCTGGAAAGGTAGGCAGTCCTCATTTATATTGGCAGAAGATTGTATGGAGAATATGTTTCAAGTGTTTGAGCTTCTAATCAAATCTATTCTTCTTTTAAAGACATCAAAGTAAAAAAAGCAAACAAAATAAAACTGTTCCTTAGTTACCTTTAAACTTTATCTTGGAGCAATGAGATAGCACCCTTTTTAGATAATGCTTTTTGCTGGTTAATCTGAAATGAAAGTATATGTATTGCTTACAGAGTTGATGATAAATATAGTTGAACACCCACCGTGCAGTTTACAGGATCCAGCTGGTTATTATAAGCTTTTATGAATAGTCAATAAAACTTAATAGATACCCATTTCTAGTACTTTACTCCCAGAGCCACCATCAGGTATTGAATCAGCCCACTTGGAAGAGAATGCAGCATCATTTAATCATGCACTCTAACAATATAAGTATATTCAACAGTGATATCTATAAATGATAAAGCAATAACTTAAGATATATGTGTGATAGAATAGTATGATAATTGAACATATGCTGTAAATTTTTTTCTAAAAATATCTGAGATCTTACCAGATCCCCTCAATTAATGTTCATATTTATATTTCTTAATCTGTATTTTAAGAATCCATATAAACCAATTTAAAAACCAATTCCATTATGACTTGATCAGAGGCTACTAGATGACTCATTTGAGGGGGATTCTACTCATAATCTATGTTCAGATGATGAAAATATTGGTTATATAAACAAATGTGTATAACTAATTAATTTTAAAATTTTTTATTAATGATTTCTGAAAATAGAATTGGTTAACTTGCTTTTTCCCCAAGAGTTTATGAATCAAAATTTAAAAATTTGCTTCTTAATAATTCTACTTCACCAGAATTTTCTAATCACTTTATGAAATAATTTAACCCTCTCTTTTTCTTTCACTCTGGAAAGCATTAAAATAGCATTTTATCCCTGAAAGATATTACAAATTAGACTATGACATATTTTACTAAAGCTAAATGAAGCAATTATTTAGTGACTGACACCACAACACTTCATTTGGCAGGAAATATAAAACAGAAATAGCAGGCATATTGAACTGTAATTTGAAAAGGGCAAACCCATATCAATCATATTAGCAAAATACATTGAGAGATTTCTAAGCAGCATCCCTTCTCCTTTTCAAATACAACTTTGTAAAGAGAAGTTAATACCCAAAATAACTATGATAATAACAACTGTGGTCATAAAACCAATACTAAAGAAAACAAAATGAACATAAATATATTTATTTAATTATGTTAAGCTACATTTTCTTTGAAATTGAATATAGATAGAAATCAAGAACTGAATAAATAATTCGTCTTTGTCTTATAGTGGATGTACCTTTGTTTTCCCTAATTATTAGCTATTTCAATTTCATGTAGAAACAATCTTACCATGATTTTAGTTTTCTCTTTCATTTTATAAAATGTTTAACTTACTTTGAAAGAATTATGGCTTTATAGGAAGTCACAGAGAGTACAGAGATGTCGTGTGTGACCTCCACTTACTCTTCTCTAATTGTTATACTTCAACTAATGCTAGTGCAATATCCAAACCAGGAATTTGACATCAGCACAATATAGTTCTGTGTCATCTACTAAGTTTGTTTAACCACAAAGGCAACCAAGAAATCATTAACCCATAACCACAAAGACCTCCTCCTTGCTATGGTTTCATTCACAACCAAGCCCCTCTGCCTCAACCACTTCTAACCCTTAACAACCACTAATCTGTTTTACACCTCTGTAATTTTGTAAATTTGAGGATATTTTAAAGGCAATTGCATAGCACATGTCCTTTTGAGACCAGATATTTTTTTACCGAGCATAATGCCTTGAAGTTCTCTCCAGGCCAATTCATGTATTAATAGTTTATTCCTTTTTATTGCAGAGTAGTATGCCATGATATGGATGTAGCAGATTGTGTTTACCCATTAATCCACTGAGAGGAACTTGTCGATTTTTCACTTTGGGGAAATTAAAATCATACTTCTTAGAACAATCATGTGTACGTTTCTGTGAAGGTAAGGTTTTATTCCCTAGAGTTAAATGAACAGGAACACGATTGCCTGCTCATATGGTAAATTCATGTTTAAAGAGACTACCAAAGTATTTTCCAAGTTTTCTGTTTGCATTATCATCAGTAATGTACAAGAGATCCAGTTTCTTTGTACCAGTACCAGACTTGGGATTGTTATTATTTTTTTTACATTTTACCTATTGGATAAAGTATGTAGCAGTGCTTCATCCTGAAAGCACTTTGTATCCTAATGGATGGTTAATTCAACAGCTCTCTATGGGTTTGTCTCATCTGTATATACTTTCCCATGCTCATTTTATAATCAGATTATTTGGTTGTTTATGCTGAGTTCTGAGATTTATTTAAATATTCTAGGTACAAGTCATTCCTCGGGTATGTTTTACAAATATTTTCTCCCAGTCTGTAGTTCATCTTGACATGATCCCTCCAAAGACAAAATATTTTCATTTTGATGAAGCCAAATTTATTTGTTTTTTCTTATATAGATGATGATTTTGAGTTCAAGCTCCAAATTTTTACCAATCCCTAAGATTTTTTTCCTACATTATCTCCTAAAATTTTTGTAGTTTTTTGGGTTGCATTTAAATCTCTGATTCTATAGTTCTTGTATTAAGAGATAAAATTTAGGTAAAGATTCTTACTTGTTTGTTTGTTTAAGACTGTTCAAATATTCCAGTACCATTTGTTGAAAGACTATCTTCGCTCCATTGAATTGTTTTCTCAAAAATCACTTGTTAGTTGATAGTACTCACACAGGACAATTTTTAGATTTCTGTTTTGTTCCATTCATCTATTTGTGTTTCTTATGCAAATAAAACACAATAGTTTTTATTTTTATTTGTTTTTTTTAGTTACACATGGATGTACGATCTATTCTGATATATTTATACAAGGATGGAATATATTGTATTCTAATTAGAATTCCAGTCTTGTGGTTGTATATGATATTGAGATTCATTGTTGTGTACTCATATATATATATATACATAGGAAGGCTATGTCAGATTCATTCCACACTTTCCCATTCCTTTTCTCTCTCCCTTCCCTTCATTACCCTTTGTCTAACCCCCACACTTTATTCTTCTCCTCCTCTTCTTGTGGGTTAGCATCCACATATCAAAGAGAACATTCGACCTCTGTTTTTTGGGAGGATTAGCTGATTTCACTTAGCATGATAGTCTCCAGTTCCATCAATTTACCAGTGAATGTCATAAAGTCATTCTTCTTTATGAGTGAGTAATATTCCATTGTGTATATATGCCACAATGATCTATCTGAGATACTGGTGGCAAAGAGTTTCTCCCATTCTGTAGGCTCTCTCTTCATGCTCTCCATTGTTTCCTATGCTATGAAGAAGCATTTTTATTTTGATACCATCCTATTTACTGATTTTTTAAAATTTTGCTTCTTGCACTTTAGAGGTCTACTGTAACTATATGTCTTGAAATTTGATACAAAGTTTCTTTCTACTTATTCTTTTTTCAAATTATTTTAGTTACTTTAGTTGATTTGCCTTTCTTTCCATACAAAATTTGATAATTATCATGCCATTACCTAAACAAAATCTTGCTTAAGTTTTAAAAAAAAAATTTAAATATATATATATATTTAGTTATATATATATATATATATATAGTTATAAGTGGACACAATGCCTTTATTTTGTTTTTATGTGGTGCTGAGGATCAAACCTAGGGCTTCATGTGTGCTGAGCAAGCATGCTACCACTGAGACACAACAGCAGCCCAAGTTTTGATATTATTTTATTAAACTCATATCACTTTGGGAAGAATTGACTATTCTATTAAGTATTCTAATTCATGAACATGGCATGTAACTCCATTAATTTAGATTTTCTTTAATTTTTTATTTGTACTGTATATAGTTTTTGTAATGCAAATTCTATAAATATTTTGCTCAAATTGCACTTGAATATTTTTGATTAATTGAAAAAGCTATTGTATTTTTATAATGTATTTGTCCCCATATGTTCACTGTTGGATAAAAAAACATAATTAAATCGTATGCATTGATATTGTATACAGTGATATTCGTAAGGATGTGGAAAAGGGAAAACGCTCATATGCTATTGGTAGGAATATAAATCAGTACAGCCATCATAGAAAACAGTATGAAGGCACCTCAAAAAACTAGAACTAGCACTACCATATGATTCAAAAAGTACCCTACAAGACATATATCCAAAGGTAAGGAAATCATTATATAAAAGTGCATGTTTACTGCACTTTTCACATTAAATAATACATGAAATAAACTTTGATCCATCAAGAATTAAGAAAATGTAGTATATACACTCACAGGGGAATGCTCTTCAGCCTTACAAAATAGTGGAATCCTGTCATTTGTAGCAACATGAATGAAACTGAAGGGCATTATGTTTTGTGAAACAAGACAGGCACAAAAAGACAAATATCACATGTTCTCACATGTGGAAGCTAGGGAAAACAAATATCAAAGTAGAGAATATAGTGGTTATTAGAGGACTTGGAAGGGTGGTATTTAGGAAGAATGAAGAGAGGTATTGAATGGATACAGGGTAGTACAGAAAGATAAATCATGACTGAAAATAGTTAATTGCCTCTCTCTAAATAGCTAGTAAAAAAGATTTTGAACATTCTCAATAGAAGAAATAATAAATGTTTGATGTGATGGATATACCAATTACCTAACCATTATACTTTACACTTTGTATATACACATTGAGATATCACAATGTATCCCCTAAATAAGTTCAATTACTGTATGTCAATTATAATTAAAATATTTTAAAAAAGCACAAAAATAAAGTAGACTTATCTTCTTTTATATTACTTTGAATCTCCCTTAATGGTATCATTTATTATGTAACTTTTAAATATTTTCTTACATATATTGAGGACCACAATAGGTAATCTTTTCTTACACCATCAAGCATAAGTGAAGCAATGCAAGATGAAAAGGAAAGTCTTTCTATTTGTTTATGCTTTTTTCTTTATTTCTTAATGTATTGAGTATTGATTTATTTTATTTTTGGTGTAGATAAATTCATTTAACCATGTTTTTGGAAAAAGTTGAATGGCACCAAGATCTCTTAGTTTTATTGAATCTAAAAATACCTTGATTTCTTTTTAATTCTTGACTTTTATTCTTAACTTTTACTGGTTATAGAATTTAAGTCACCACTCTTTTTATCAGAATGTTAAGAAATGCTATTTAATTTCATTATGGCTTGCACAGAGTCTAATGAGAAATTTGTTACTGGAATTTTTCACCCTGCTGGTAAAACATAATTTCTTTCTGATGGCTTTGAACATTTCTTTTTTCTTCATTTTTCAGAAGTCTAAGGATTGTATATTTTAATGTGGATTTTGGGAGATCTATCTTCTTTGAACCCTGTTTAGCTTTTTGAATATAAGAGCCAATTGTAATTTTTTGTTTTGGGAAATTTTTAGTTATTATTTAATTAAGTACTTTTTCAGCTTTTTCTTTTCTCCTCTCTTTTTTGGATTCTGATGACAAGAATGACAAGAATGTTAAAGAGTTTTTTATACAAATGTTTCTTGACTTACAGTGGAATTACGTCCTGGTAAACTATTCATAAGTTGAATATACCATTAAGTCAAAAATGCATTTAGAAGCTGGGTGTGGTGGCATGCTCCTGTAATCCCAGTGGCAGAATGAGGCAGGAGGATTTTGAGTTCAAAGCCAGTCTCAGCAAAAACAAGGCATTAAGCAATTTAGTGAGACTCTGTCTCTAAATAAAATATGAAATAGGGCTGGGAATGTGGCTCAGTGGTTGAGTGCCCTGAGTTCAATTCCCAGTATAATAAAACAAAAATGCATAACATAACGAACATACAACAACAGAGTATACTGTGTATCAGTTGTTTATCTTTATGGTCTCATGGTTGACTGCAGCTTCCTGTTACTACCCAGCATTGCAAGAGTATTGTGTTGCATTCACTAGTTTGAGAAAATGTCGAAATTCAAAATTTGATATATTGTTTCTCCTGAAGGAATATCACTTACATGCCATCATAATGCCAAAAAATTGTAAATGCAATCACTCTAATTTGGTCATCATCTTAGTCTCACATGACTCTGGCTATGTTCAGTCTATGTTTTCTCCATTATTCAGATTGGGCAATTACTGTGGTTCTACTTCCAAATTACTTCTTCATTTCTGTCATCTCCATTCTTCTGCTGAGTTCATTTATTGAGTATTTTGTTTCAGTTTTTATATTTTAAATTCTAAAATTTTCCCTTGGTTATTTTTTATATATTCTAATTCTTTGTTGATAAGTTATAGATCTTAAAGGACAAATTCTAGTCTCCAATTTGTTTCCAATGTATTCGTCATTGTTAATTGAAACATTCTGTGATGGATGCCTAAAATCCTTGTTAAATCTTTCTAATATTTGTATTATTTCAGTATTGCCATTTGTCAATTATCTTTTCTCAGTATGAGAGCTTGCTAGGTATTGATATAACAAGTGATTTTTAAAATTGAAACAGACATTTTCCATATTATAAGATTCTAAATCACATTTAAATTTTATGTTTTACCAGGCCTTCTTGATACTAACTTGGTGGATGAAGGAAGGTCCTACCTAATTATTGTCAAGTGGGGTAGAAGATTCTTGACTAAGCCTCCATCTCCATTGATCCCTGAGGAACAGAGGGTCCACTTATTTATACTGGCTGAGGTTGTAATCTCAGTCTTATTAGGTCTTTATGGAAACCACCTTAGTTGGAAGGCAAAATGTCCCATTATCACTGGATGGGGATAGAAGTTCATGCTTCCTATGTGGTTAAAAAGGACAACCTGGCACCATAAGGGATGATCTCAATACTGATGAATGAGTAAGGCTTATTGTACCTTTTGGGATATAATTTTAGGCTCCTTGCTTTGTTTCAGTTTTTGTTCATATCCACATAATTAGCTGACATGCAGCAGCTATGCTAAACTTTTTTGTCCTACGCAACTTCCCTGATCCTTTGGCCAGAATAGACTTGCCTTTGGACTTCACACTGCACTCACTTGTGTTCTTGCATTTCCAGTTCTTCAATATTAAGTCTGGATTAATGAGGTCAAAAGGAAACCCAGATAACTCATGACTGTATTTTCCTTTGTGATCTCAAGATCCTTAGCTGGTCTATTTCTTTCCATGTTTTGATATCTTCTTATTTTTTTATAATACTTTTATTCATCATGCCTGAAGCTTTAAACTGATCTTAGTAGGAAGAATAATAACAAGTACATCAATTGCATTTTATCAGAAGCAGAAATTTCAGTTTTCTTTTAAAGATAAAATCTCCTTCCCAACTCCTTCCATGTCTTTGGCTGTCATATATAAACACTACATCCTCATAGTTGTGATTAATGCAGGTTTGTAAATGTAAACCAAATAAGACAAGTCAGAGCCAATCAAGATCATGGGACTTTGCTGAAATTATTGAAAATCAGAAGTTCTTTTGGGGACATTAAGCTGAATTTACTTTAGTCTGAAATTGTAGTATCCATTTTGTTACATGATTAGAGTCCATACCTACAAGTGAAATCAACATGGTAAAAAAATAGTCAATATACACATTGGGAACAATTTGCTGTATATAGCAACTTGGTTAAACCCTAGACCTGTCAGAATCTTACTGAGTTATTCAATAGATAGGCTAGCATGTCCCATTTTTACTTTGCTAATTTTTAACTTTTCATAACCAAAGGATTCCTAAAATACATCAAACTCACTCATATATCTGTGGAAATCACCAAATATCCTAAACTGTGAAATATCCCATGACTATTGAATTTTAATGTTTAATATGTCATGATTTAAGCAAAGCCAAATCTAATATCCTAGGAATATAGAAGAATAAGCCTAATTAGACATTTTAAAGATTTTTCTCACTCAACATACTCAGAACACTTGTATTATAAAATATAAAACATTGATCATGAATGATAAAGTCTAAAGAAATTATTGGGCTCTTCCTAATGGAGGTCATGAAACTATCACCTTATTTGTTATGAGTAAAATAGTCTGTGCCTCCTAGCATTTGCTAAATCCAGAATATTCATTCTGCCTTTCAATATGCTACCAGTGATATAAATTCTTTTTTATTTTGTAATATTGGAGATGGATCCCAGAGACTTGAACATGCTAGGCAAGTACTTCACAACTGAACTATATCACCAGTCCTATTAATTTTTGAGACAGGTTCTCACTCTGTTGTCAAGGCTGGCCTCAAGACTGTTATCCTTCTGTGACCCTCCTTACCCTTGCAAGTAGCTGGAATTACAGTCCTGCACAATCATGGCCAGCTGATGTAACTTGGTATAGGAAAAAGAAAGAACATTCTAGAAACAATTAGTAGTAAAACAAAATACAACTTACCATAAGGAAGGACCTTCAAATTCAAACTTATGAGCAAATATATATATATACACACATTTATTTTCATATTGTACTCTTTTCTAACTATTCCATTCTATTCAATGTTTGTTATTTGTTTTTAATATTGATTCTGTCCTTGTAAATTACTTGTCACCATCTAATGAGTTGAATTTCTCTTAGGATAACATGTGCTTCTTTGTATACTTTGACATGAAACATTTATGAAGTTACAAATTGAATTTATCCTTAATGGTGTTCTTATTAGTTTCCTCCTGTCACTGACCATGTTAATCAACTACGTCAGCACCCTTCCAGGTATTTTTCCACATATTTTCAATATTAAACTTACTTTCCTTTATTTGAAAGTTATCAGAAATGGCATTTCAAATTAAGATTATCTTACTTGGCTTTATAATCTTGATCAGAGCAAGTAATAGACTAATGAAAATGAAAAAGTTGTTCCCTGACCATATAGGGTCCTAGGCTCAGAAAAACAAAGAGTTTTGAAAGACTACCATGCCTCTGCAAAATAAAAGTATCACAAACTACAGCAAAAAGCAAGTTTTGTTAAACAATAATTATAAAAACTAAACTGCAAATAGTTAAAATACAATATGAGTTGAAAATGAGCTTCTAGAAATGTGTCTGTTACATAGTAGGTCCTTAATATCTTGCTTTTTTCCTTCATAAGTTATTAGCTTCACCTTTTACGGGAAAAAATGAGAAATGTATAAAATAAATATTTACATATCATGGTAAATTATGTCATTATCAACAAACATACAGAAAGTCATGTTTAAAAAAGTGCTAACATTTGTAGAAATGAAGGAATTTAGATTAAAGTTATCTATCAAGGGAGTCTGAAGGAAAAAAAAAAGTGATATAACATCCTTTGTAACTAACCCCACTGTGCTGGTATATGTTTTGCAGCTTCATTGGAGTCATCTAAATTTCTTGGGCAAATAAATATTTAAGAACACTAAATATGCTTTTAGCAACATCTAAATATTCTCTGTAAAACAGACACTACTCACAGGATTAAAAACTTATCTTTCAGTTCAAGTTTTTTTTTTATCCTTTTTTTCCCAATCCGTATAACCAAAATGCCCTCTTGTACCATGTCTATGGCACCCAGGGATTTGCTTTGCATACTAATTTTGAAAGAATGTATTATTTATTGTTTTCTCAACCAATCTTAATGGCTATATTTTGTGTTTGACAGTTCAGGAAATAAATTTTTTAAAATCTCCCTTCTTTGCCCCCTTCCCTGCTGTGCTCTTGAGCCCTATATGCCAACTTTCAGCTCATATTGAATCATTACAGCTGAGTTTCAATCTATGAAAAATGTTCGTTTGCAATGAAAATGCTGATATGGCTTTAATTACAGTGGTGTTAACAGCTCCTTTATAATTAGAGATCTGCTGACCCTCTTAACTGATTTTGCTTTTGGAACATCTAGAAACAGCCTCTTTTTGCTGATATTCATCAGCTTCCTATAAATTAAGGAACAATTTTGTGGTAACTGTACTCCTTAATATAGTTTCTTTGACTACTAAGAAGCTCAATGTTCCTCTCTGATCCTGAATTCTGGGCTCAGTGGCTTAAAGGAAACTGAGTAGATAATTTAAGCCACTTCTTGTTCTGTAATAAAAAATGAGTTTCATTCACTCCTCCCAGGATTCTTTCTTCCATTTAAAGCTATTGAGGAAGTCATGTCCTCTTTCCTCTATCAATGTATCTTCAACTTCTTATCTTAATGCCTTATCAATCCTCTTGTATGTATTTTGACAATCTTCAGTAAAGATGGAAAACAGCTGGCCAGCTTTTCCCCTGAAAGCCACTTATGAAGACAATAATTTAGACAGTCCTAAATCTACTTTCCCAATATGTCTTAACCTTATCTAGTTAATACTGCCTCTTTACAGAACTAAAATTATTTATTCTTCTAATAAATAGGGTTCTAAAGTAAATGACCATTTGGAAACAATCTGAATTGATTGAAATAAGATTCTTATTCTTACCTGTACCTAAATTTGTTAAAGGAACATGAAGTCACGTTAAAGTCGAAGCTAGAACACCCACACAGATTGCAGTACATAAATATAAATATAAGGTTTTCAACTTGACATTGAGTATAGGGACAAACCTTTGCAGCAAACACTGTCCTCCTTTAGGGCTTCTAAATGGAGACAGCCATGGCCTCACACAGAGAAAAAGACCAATTTGATATGTTATCTACACTAATAAGCAAACAAACAAACAAAACATTTACAATTTGCCATGGAAAGAGATTTCAGAATTACCCTTGTCCAATCGAGTAGCATGCCTCAGAAACTATATGGTCAGCTGCATTAAGGTGTATGCAAGTGTGTAATCAAGATCCTTGAAAATGGCTCTGGTTTAACATGAAGCAAAGGCAGCATTTTTTTGAAGGCTAGTGAGTATCACAGAGAATAATGGACAAACTGGAGAACTGGGCTTGAGAAGAAGAGAGATAAGAAAGGGAAAGCCAGTCCCAGCCCAGGAAGGATCAAGTCAAAAGGAAGCCACTGGAGCTGCCATTAACTTACCTGGATGGACTGCCGCACCCTTTCCTCCTACCACTGCCACACAGAAGAGTTTCTTTCTCTTCCTGTATCTTTTATTCACTCTTGAGATACTCAAGATTGACTGAAGAAATCCAGTAAAGTTCTATGTCCTGAGGTAGGTCATATGATCAATCCCTGATTGAAAAGACTCTTTTTCAAACATCGTCTTATATAATTAAATGTTGTGACCAGATCAGATCATGTGGTTCACTAAAGCTGCAAACTCTGGATGAAAAATGTATATAAAATAATTGTTAAGTTGAGAATCAGAGTAGTTTTCTACTGGAGAGAGTCATTTTGTCCATTAGAATAAGCAAATTTTAGTTCAGGGTCTTAAGGGAATTTTTCCAGCATTATTTATGAAGAGGCTTGCTTTCTTTCTTCCCCAATATACAGCACTGCAACTGAAGTTATGTCATGCAGATTCAAGAGATAAAAAGAATTATTATCCATTAAAAATATTTGATATTCTTTATGTAGAATAATTATTTCAAGTGTAAGTTGAATAGTATCTATATTTAAATTAATAGCACAAAATTTTTTGCTTTATATTGTTATCAAAAACTCCATTCACAAGTTTTATGTATGATCTATTGTTCTGTTTTTCAAAATCAACTGGTTTCAATAGCAACAAACCACAAGTGGCTATTGAGCAGTTGAAACACAACTGATCCAAACTGGAGTAAGATGAGATGAGTGTAAAATGAACACTAGATTGGAAGACTTGATATTTAAAAAACTGTTATTTTTAAAAAATTTATTGCATGTTGCAGTGAGAATGTTTTAGAGATATTGAATTCAATAAGATTTATTTATTATTTATTTTCTCTTTTTGTAGGTGTCTTTCATCTATGACTGGTGATATTCATGGCAAGCTTAGGAATTTTTCATGACAATTCATGCAAGCCATGAGGAAGACACATGAGAGAATATTGGATCATAGACCTTAGTAAAGATATTTGAAAACACAAAATTCTAAGGTGCATTTATCACAAATGCCTCTGAAAACATGTGGCATTCATGTAAGCTACAGGATAGTATAGAATACAAAACAATAAAAGATACACTATCAAATTGCATAGATGATAATTTTTTCTCCATGTCAAATTCTTATAAATTACATGGCAGGAAATTGTGCTCTGTTTTCCTTCATAAGACTTTGACAACATCTGCCAAATCATAAAAGAAGAAAAAGTGTGCCAGAAGAGGGGAAGAGGAAGGGAAACAGAAGAGCAAGGAAAATAAGGGTGGAAGGGAAGAGATCAGGAGGAAAGGAAGGGAAAAAAGAAAAGGGACCTTAAAAAAGCATGGGTCCCTTTGTTCTCTGGAGTCCAGCTTCCACTGGAGACAAAGAAGGCAGGGCTGTTTTCCCTATTCTGAGAGGATAACAGAAAAGTCAACTTCGAGATCAACTTAAGGGTAACAAAATATGGAACCATGTTAATAAAATTAAATATATTTTAAAAGCTTACCTTTTTCAAGGCATTTCATTTTTCTCCCTTTAATATTAAGACTCAATATTAATGTTAAGATTCTTAATATATATTCTGAATGTTAATGTATATTGAATAATTAGAAAAACAATAATGAATAATAAATTTTATATAACGCCTCTTTCTCAGACAGCTCTTTACCTTCAATTTTGTTGTACAGTTTCCATTGACCTTTCCAAGATTTGGAAGCTCCCACCTGTGACCTTGACCCATTAGAAGTACATGTTATTTGCGTAATGAGAGTAGTACTTTCTTAGAATTAGCACCAAAAGATGAGAAAATTTTAAAAAGAGAGAATTGGGATCCATTAGAAACTGTATCCCAATCAGAGAAGCCACATGCCCTGAGTACTAGAAACAGTGTTATTAAATTAAAAAAGCTTAGGGTCACACTGTGGTCATCTTAGAAGTCATAATCCTTCAGAGATGGGGAGAAGTTATGTAAATTGTGAGTGGAAAAAATACACAAATTTGAGTATAAAATGAATAACTATTTTCCTTAGAATTGTTTTAAACTAAAATCAACTGTTTAAACTGAAGAATTGTCAGATAATAGTCACAAATAAAATTATTTTAATTTTATTTTGATATCCTGTCTTCATTTCTTGGTGGGTATGGACAGAGGAAAAAATTTAACACAGTTTTATTTTGCTTTCTAAGTAGAAGTGTAATTAACTTTTGAACATACTGCATTTACATGGCAAGTTTAAAATATGGAAATATTGAAATTTTTTCAGTTTCGAAAAACGACAGTGAGAACTCTTCCTGGACAAAACAATGGAATCAACGATAACTAATTGGGGGAAGGATCTCCAAGCAGAAATTAAACAATAATACAAAAAAGGAGAAAATATTTCCTGAAACTAAAAATGCAATGTTTCAATTAAAAAAATAACCCTAAATAAATGAATATAAGAACATCTGGCTACTCACATATATCTGAGACCTCGCAGACACAGAAGAAATACCTAACCAAGGAGCAAAAATAACAAGAGATGGGACTCATGAAGAATCACAAAGGAGATTAGGGGAATAGGTCCATGGAAATTGTCCTGGATAATTTAGGAACCAGAAGGAAAAAAGAAATAAATGGAAGGGAGAACATAACCCAATAATCAAAAAACATTTCCTTTTAAGAGACAACATTTCATACAAAGGTGCCATTGACAAATTAATGAGAAAACTTTCACAGGAAGGCACATTCTTATATATATATCTTTGGTTAGAAATAACAAAATAATTATAGATGAAAAATCATTGGACTGCAATTGAAGCTCCCTGGGCCTCTACATGAAAGGGAAAATTACAACAGCATGTATTAATTATCAAAAAAAGAGGACTGTAAGACAAAAATCAGACCAAGTTTTCACTTACTAGTCCGATAAAAATAATATTTATATGCAAGAATAAGAAGGCTATATCACCTTGTTGTTCTCAATATGAGGAAAATATTCATAGGCAGACTCAAATCAAACAACCACTGAATTTGAATTGACATTCTAAGACAGAAGGAGAAAAAGAAATTATTCATATGTCCAACTTTATAACTCCTCTATGAAAAACTTCTTAGGTTTTTAGTTATTGTCATTGGTAAAGTGTATACCCAGTTCCCCAGGCCTTGAAATCATAACTCAGTGGATCCTGAGTTTTTGTATAGACAGTTTAGTAGAGCCCAGTGAGTTTCAATATGAGGTAATTTTGACCCTCAGTGCACATTTGTCAACATATTGGGGGATTTTGGGGGTGCCCGCATTGGGGCAGAAAGGTGTTATTAACATCCGGTGGGTAGAGTTAAAGATACTGTTAAATACTCTATGATACACGGAACAGCTACTCACCATCAAGAACCAATCTGTTTTAAACTGCCAAATACTTCTGAGGCCAACAAATTCTGGTCTATTCTATTGGAATTAAGTGAGATACAGCTTAGCTGAATGTGTTAGTTTTCATAGCCATGAAAAAAATACCTGACAAGAACAACTTAGAGAAGGAAGAGTTTACTTTGGCTCATGGTTTCAGAGGTCTCAGTCCATGGTCAGTGATTCCAAGATGAGGAGAACATCATGGAGAAGGGGAGGAAAGCTGCTAAGCCTATAGGAAACACAGCAGAGACAGGGGAAAGGGGTGAGGGGAGAGGGAGATGAGAGAGAAAATAAACCCATCCAGGCCACACCCCAGTGACCTACTTCCTTCTACTAGGTTCCACCTCCCAGTAGTGCATTCGGCTCTCAATGGTAATCCACTGATGAGGCCACAGCTCCCATGATTGAATCATTACCTACAAGTCCCACCTCTAAACCTTGCTGCATTGGGGACCATGCCTTCAACACACAATATCCAAATCATAACATTAACGCATGGAGGAACCAGCAGAATTCTAGAAATATTCCATCAGTCCTTCCTTATCATTTGGCCTTAAAGATGTAAGCACAAGCAACCATTTAAAACCAAACAGCAAATATGATTTGTGTTAAGATTAGGGTTTTATCTTTGTCTTTCACAGGATATTGTCATTTCCTTACAGAATTTATTTCTCATTTCTTATGGAATTTATGTGTATCCTGCTCAGTTTTTTCAATTGTTTATTCATTCAATAAACGTATGTCCGCTACTTGTTTCAAAAGTTGTGTTAAACATTGAATACAGGAAGAAAAAGAAGATATATATTCCCTTGCAATATGTTTATAGTCAAGAAGAAAGTTATACATGCACAAATTATTTCAGCATAATGGTAAGTAAAATAAAAGTAATATATATTAAGTTCAGTAATGATGTAAGGAAAGAAATAATTAATTGGTAAGAGTTATGGAAAACTGCTTACAGTGTATTTTTAATTAATATTAATATTTTATACAAAAACAATACAATTAGCCATCTGAGTAATATTCTGATATTAATTTTATGAAAATCAGTAACTTTGTCTTTATAGAAATTTACAAATGTGCTATTTACTATATTTTTCTTGTGAAATCAACTTTATTTATATTCTGATTATTAAAGTGACATTTTTTCCATGTTGAAACATAGGAAATAAAAAAGCACTTATTATCTACCTGCAGTAAACAATTGTTAATATTTTTGATATAAACTTATAATAATATATAGTATATAATTAAATAATATAAAATATTTACATGTGCATATAAACATTTTAAATGTTTACTACCTCATTTTAAAATTTTTCCTTTCTTGAATATTTTCTTTTCAAATATTTTTCATAAAACTCTTTAGTAATTAAAAATTTCCCAAAGATGATGTTTTCAAAATATTTAACATCACTCTTATTGCTAGCCATTCAGTTATTAACAACTTTTTAATCTTATGAAAAGTTGCTATGATCATTTTATTAGATATATGTATATATATATATACACGTATATGTATACACACATATATATAATAACTAATTTAGAAAAAATGCTACTAATAAAATTGCCACATCAACATGTATGACTACCAGATTTAAATAAGGGCATCAGGAGACCTCCATTAAAATGAGCACATGTATAAATAGGAGAAAATCTTATAATATTAAGGATTAGAATTTTGATATCTTGAAAACTGTAGAAGTAGTTTCAAATAACTAAAATTTTTCAAAAATGTGTTAATAAATTACATTTTACCTGAAAAATTTCAAAGCAAATATTTTAAGAAGGCCTTTCCTCTAAATCCTTCTTTTTACCAAATGACACTTCTTTTTAATACCAGTGGCCTTCCTTCTAAGTCTTTTATTCACTATCATGAAAGATAGACGTCACAAAATATGAGGTAAAGTATTTATGTTTTACTTGAGACAGCCATGCAGTACCATTTGTTCCAATTGTATTTATTTACTGTACTTCTTCTAATGGGTCAAGGTCATAGGTGGGAGCTTCCAAATCTTGGAAAGGCCAATGGAAATTGTACAACAAAGTTGAAGGTAAAGAGTTATCTGAGAAAGAGGTGTTATATAAAATTTATTATTCATTATTGTTTTTCTAATTATTCAATATGTATTAACATTCAGAATATATATTAAGAATCTTAACATATTAATATTGAGTCTGAATATTAAAGGGAGAAAAATGAAATGCCTTGAAAAAGGTAAGCTTTTAAATATATTTAATTTTATTAACATGGTTCCATATTTTGTTACCCTTAAGTTGATCTCGAAGTTGACTTTTCTCTTATCCTCTCAGAATAGGGAAAACAGCTCTGCCTTCTTTGTCTCCAGTGGAAGCTGGACTCCAGAGAACAAAGGGACCCTGCTTTTTTAAGGTCCCTTTCTTTTTTCCCTTCCTTTCCTCCTGACCTCTTATCTTCCACCCTTATTTCTGTTGCTCTTCTGTTCCCCTTCCTTTTCCCCTCTTCTTGCACACTTTTTTTCTCCTTTTATGATTTGGTAGATGTTGTCAAAGTCTTATGAAGGAAAACAAAGCATAATTTCCTGCCATGTAATTTATAAGAATTTGACATGGAGAAAAAAATGATCTATTTGTTGTATCATTCTTTTTTCCCCGTTCTCTTCTCTTTCTTTCTCCCTCCCTTCCTCTCTCTGTGCAATACTTTTCTGCATTATGTTAGAGTCTGGAGATATTATGTCTCTACTCAGATGTTTCAACATAGGCTAAAGGCTAAATATAGAGTAGGCAGCTTCTGAATTGCCAACTCATACTACTAATAAAAGATGGAGGCAAACCAATTCAACAAGAGTTCATTATTTATTTACATTCTTTTGTTTCTTAAACAAAATTTGCTAACAGCAAAATGTACAAATCTTAAATGTATAACTCATTGACTTTGAATAGTTTGTACATGTGTATAAATCCAATCATATTGATACAGAGTGATCCTGGTGTACAGAGATGTTTTCTTGCCCATTACTAATCAATCCTCTTCACCAATGGCAACAACATTTTAATTTCTTCACCTTTACATATCCATTTTACTTGTCCTAGAGCTTTATGTGAATTATTTTAGGTAAATAAGATGGCTTTGTATACAGTTGCTTCCCCACTGCATTGTGTCTGTCAGGTTCATTCATGCTGCTATGTGTAACAGTAGTATGTTTACTGCTGAATAGTGTTTCATTGTGTGAATATACCACAATTTGTGTAAGCCTTCTCTTTCTGACATATAATCATACTTTTTACTTTTTGGAATGTGATGAATAAAAATGGTAAGATATTTCTTTTATTCACCTATATTTTTGTTCTCTAGGGTAGAAATATGGAACCAAATTATTAGATCGAAGGACAAGTACTTTCTTAAATCTATTAGAAATACTCAGCTTGGGGGTTATTGGGGATTTAACCCAGGGGCACTTTGTCCATTGAGCCACAACCCCAGACAATTTTTGTATTTTATTTTGAGACAGTCTCTCACTGAATTGCTTAGGTCCTCACTAATTTGCTGAGACTGCCTTTGAAATTAAAATCCTTCTGCCTCACCCTTCCAAATCACTGGGATTAGAAATGTGCACCATGGTGTCTAGTTCAGAATTACTCAGATTTTTAAAATAGTGTTATATATTTTTTTCAATCACACCAGTGATGAGTGAGATTTCTGGTTGCTTACTATCTGTTCTTCTATTTACAATATGAAATCATTTTAATTTTGATAGTCCAGTGGTGGTGTAGTGATAACTGAAAATGACTCACGAATCTGAATTTTTCTTATAACTACTGAGGTTGAGCTTTATTTAAAACGTATGCTCAATTTGAGCCATACAACTTTTGTGAAATATGTTTTTTTAAATTATGTTTTTTATTTTTACAGACTGCATTTTTGACTCATTGTACACAAATGGGGTACATCTTTTCATTTCTATGGTTGTGCACGATATAGATTCACACCATTCGTGTAATCATACGTGTACATAGGGTATCGATGTCTGTCTCATTCCACCACTTTTTATACCCTCCTCTCTCTCATTTCCCTCAATGTAAATTTCCTCCATTCTTCTCTCACTGTGAAATATGTTTTTAAGGCATTTGTTCACTTTTTTATTGGCTTGACCTTTATTGAGTCTAGGACATCTTTGTGTAGTCTGAATATTTCTTTTTTTAAATATATTTTTGACAGCTTTTTCAGTTCCTTTTTTGTGTTTTCATTTTAATTGTCTTTTTGATGAAACCAAGATTTCAATTTTCTGAAGTCCAACTTATCATTGATTTTTAAAAATTTTTTAGTTGTAGATGGACATAAAACCTTTATTTTGTTTATTTTTATGTGGTGCTAAGGATGGAACCCAGTGCCTCACACAGGCTAGGTAAGTGTTCTACCACTGAGTTACAACCCAGCCCCTTATCATTTTTTAATAGTTAGTACTTTCAGTGATCTGTCTCAAAATTCTTTTTTACTTTATTTTCCTCTGGAATCTGTATTAGCATTTGCATGCATATATGATAAAATTAAATTTTTCAATAGTATGATATAAAAAAATCACACTAGATTTGTTCCAGCTTCATGGAAAATACACATTTTGGTACAACTTTTAAAAGCTGGATTTATAATTGATAATGTATTGTATTTTAGATCAGTTTGAGCCATTGAGAGTGGTTTAACTCTCCTTTTGAGTCTTTTGAAATTAAACTTTTCCAGTGTATTCTTAAGAATTTTCTTTTTCATTTTGGTTTTTTAACAAAACCATTTTTTGTTTCACTTATTTATTTTCATCAAATATGTAATTAATATATGTATATTGACCCTTAGATCTTGCTTTATTTACTTAATATTCATAACAGTTTTTAAATTCTTTAGGAATTTCTATGTAGGCAATTATAACATCCGCAAATAAGAGTTGCTCTACTGCCTCTTATGCAACTTGTTTACTAAAGTCAACATCTGGTTAGTCCCCAAACTGAATTTCTATTGTGCTTTCTATTAACTGCATATCATTTTCCTGTTTCTTCACAGAGCTAAGTTTCCAGGTGTATACTTGATATTTTGGATTAATGTATTTCAGCTCTGGATTTCATAATGTACCCTGGAAGAAAATCGATTATTTCTTTGTTCATTTTTTCAGTTGATATTTGTGTGTCGTTCTATTAAACAATTAAATTGATTAGGCTCAAACTTAAAACTCTGTTACCTTTGCTACTGAAGCAGCAGCTAAAATCTTTCCTAATTATTTTTGCTTCACAGAACTTATTTCCACCAGAAATATTGGATTTTCACCATATATTCGCAGTTCAGGTGTTTTGTTGGTCAAGGATTAGGGCAGAGGTTAAACATAAATTTTGAAGTCCCACCTCCCTTGACCTTTTTTCTCCTGGATTATCTTTTTCACTTTTTGGCCATTCTGCAAAACCAATTCCCATTAAGAGATGAGCATTAGTGAACTTTCTGACTGAATTTAACTTACCCTCCATAAGTTCATCCTTTTATTACCTTCGATGAGAATACAAACAAAAAGATAAATTTAACTGAATATTTTTCACTTCTAACCTTCTGATATCATACCATTTCTCCCTGTTTTCAGTCATTTCAGTTCCTTCAAATGATTGTTTATACACATTTTGTTTATAGTTGATGATTGTTAATCAGTAGGCAGGTTAATACAAGTTACTCTGCCATTACTGGAATCAGAATTACTTTCTGTATTTTTACACCAATCTCTTCCGCTCTTCTAATAACACTCTTCTAAAATAATTGATACTCTTTGATTACCTTTTCCTATACTTAGTGGGTTGAGATAGTCTGCCAAAACGTATGTGCACCCTGAACCTATGAATATCGCTTTACTTAGAGAAGAACTATTTGCAGATAATATTAAGGATTTTGAGATGGTTATTCTGGATTATCTGAGTGAATCCTAAATTTAAAGACTATGGGTTCACACAGGAAAAATGAGAGATGTTTGGGACACAGGGGAAGAGAGAGATATGTATAGGAGGTGGCCAATAGTGAATGAAACTGCAGTTGCGAGTCAAGGTACATCTGGAGCCAGCAAAAGCAGGAGCCCTCTACCTTTGAGACTTTGGAGGAAGATCAATCCTGCTAATACTCTGGAATTTTTGGTCTCCACAATTTTGACAAAAATCCATTTCTACTGTTTTAATCCATCCAAGTTTTATAGATCCATTGCAGGAGCCCTAGGAAAGTAATAAAATATTTAAGAATGAACTGTAGAAGACTGACTACTAGCTGTGTGTAAATAGTAGTAGGTTTCACATAGGATACTTTGTTGTAGGCTGAGTTGTTATTCTGTGGCATTAAATTGACACCAAGATAGCTTTACTCTAGGCAGTAAACCATAAACCAACTATTTTATTTTACTTAAGATTTTTTTAAATCAAAATTATCTAATGATGAATACTCAAACATTTGTCTTGGATGTGAATACTTCTTCCTGGTAGACCTACAAGAATGGAGAATACAAGAATATCAGCTTAGATTTGTCCAGATATTTTTAATGCCTTTCCAAGTAAATTTTATACATTTTATTTCCTTCTAAATAATCAAGATGTACACACACAGTTAACCCAAATTTAAGATTTGTTAATGAATCCTTTTTCTTCTCATTTTTGTTATTGCTCTTATTCCTCTCATTTTTAGCTTTTTTTTCCCCCAAGGGAACAGATTCAAATATGGTCATTTTGCTATCTTAGAAGAAAATAATACGAGAAATTTAAGCACATTATCTCATTAAATAGTCAAAATATCTTGCCCCATTTTACATATAAAAGAACTGAAATCTAGTTGTTTTAAATAACTTTCCAAAATATACACAATAATAAGTAGAAATTTCAGACTTCAAGCTCAGTTCTGACTACTACATGTGGCAGTTCTTTTTTCAGCATTTACTCAATATCAAATACATGCCAGTTGATAAGTGTGAATATGTAATGTTTATGTAGCACAAAACCTGTGTATTATGGTGGTTCTTTCTTCAGTTATCGATAATAAAATGTGTCATATAAGGATATTAGAATATGTTCCATTTCTATAGAAATAAACTAATTTATAAGGATGTTATATGATAAAGAACATGCTAGAAAATGTGTTTTACATGAGTGATAATGATACTAGATAGAAAAGAACTGTAAAATAATACCCTACAATATTTGTCATTTGTTGGCAGAAACAGAAAAGTTATTTCATGAATAGTGATGTCTGGCTACTATTGTGCTCTAATGAGGTAAAACCACCCAGTGTTTTTGGCAGTCTGAGTCTGTCTGCACTATATCTAAATTTATAACTTACCCATTATACTGCTAATAAAAACAGTATAAAATACTATCTTGTCACATTAAATCTGCAATTGAAATCTTGTTATATTTCAAAAAATGAGTTAACTTTTTTTTTAATCTAAAATACTGTGATAGAACAAGGTTTACCATCATTTCTGTGAGCTGCTGACTAAATATTGATTGGGTTAAAAGTTGCAACATTAACTTCATAGGAAAAGCTTTTCAACTTTTTATGGTACAAAAGGGCATTGTGTGCTTAGGTGCCTTGTGACTAAATCGATATAGCATAGCCATGGCTCAGGATCTTACATAATATCTGTGAGCCACACAATGATGCTTTTAGCTGCCTATTGCATTTTAACTTAAAAAAAAAAGTTGTAAATGTAATGAATAACCTAAAAAGTAAAGAAAAAATTCAAATGGAAATGAAGAAATCATACCCTCAATCAATTCTTTAAAGTAGTTACATAAAAATGTCAATACTTTAGTAGCTTAGTTTGAAAAGAAAAGAAAGCTGTTATAGTTGTATTAAAGCCATTTAGGGTTTGTTTTCTTCCTTATACTTTCTGTGGTTGAGACTGAACAAAACAAGGTTTTATTTAGTTAGCCTAGCATATTTTTTGTGTCAAAAAAAATCTGTAATTGAAAGTCTTCAGTTACGCAGAAAAAAAATGTTCCTCCTCTCCCCATAATATTCTTATCAATATATTGAAGTGTATTAAGATAAAATGCCAGATTTGGTAGGTCTATTCAAAAGATATGGAGTCAAGGCTTATGGTAAATGATACCACTTAATTTTTTGTTTAAGTCTCATCCCGATTCTACACTTTCTGATGTGAGGAAAGAAGTTTTTATGTTATATTTTGCATGCATTCTGTGAGAAAAATAAATTTTCTTCCATCTTAAGTTAAATATGTGTATTTTAAACTGCAATTATTTTCAACAAGATATAAAGCCTCCAAAAATAAAGTTAATTCTCATAATTTAAAAAAATCTTAAAATTATCTTTTAATCAGCTTAAGGAACATATTTAAACATACACTGAATCCAAAGAATATGTGCTTATTGAAAATATTAAAAATGGCCTATATTGTGCACAATATAAATGATCAAGTTAAGCTAATTAACATGTCCTCAAATATTAAATTTAAACTATTACACTTCAAATATTCACCTTAATCTGTATTATAATTGTGAAAAGAGCATAGATTCTCCTAGAATTAAGCAATGTGAAATGCTGTTGCTCACAGTCGCAAAACACAAAAAATAAGCTCACTATATTTCCCAATTTAGAATGGAGGGGGATGTGGCCTCTCATTCTGAACAAAAACTATTTTTAAATGAATCATGTCTAAATTTTACTATAATAAAGTATTATTTTGATAATAGCTTTGTTAAAATGAACATACTACTGAACAATCTTCTCTATACCTCTACATCAATGACACGGGTAGATACTAATATGTAATTATTTGAATCAAACTTTTGAAACAAGCATCTTTTAGCAATTTTTCAATATTGCTATTTCATGTTGAGTACCAGATGTCAGCAGAGTAGAAAACATGTTTATTTTGGTCTCTTGGTCCTTCAGGATTTGTCTGACTCAATATCTTCTCGTCTTTCATGGATATGTATTTAGCCTCATTGAGTGAAGAGGCTTAGAGGAGCAGCAATCTGCATACTTCTAAAAGAAATGATTTGGCCACCTGCACTTTTGGAAAATTATAAAAAAGCTATAGAAAGTTTTGTAAGGCATAAAATATCAATAAATATTTTAAAGATTTTGGATCTCTGTGGAATGTGAAGTCTCAGTAAGGTACAAGTTCTTACATTTAGAGAGAAATAGAACTGCACTTGGTGATTTATAAATCTGACAGAAAAAAAAGGTTGTGAAGTTTAATCTGATTCTTATTTATTTCAAATGAAATGGCACAATATACTTTAGCAATTCCCAAACGGCATGCTTAAATTACTTTACTTAATTCTCTCTATGTTTTTATACCTCCTCTTTTTGTTCCCCACCCTCTTCTGTCCCCCTTTTCCTAGAGTTTCAATGCTCATTAGTTATTAGTGACTCTGGAAAGTCTATGTAAAGCAGTTTGTCTGTTTCAGTCATTCTTGCTTCAGCATAAGTTCTACTAACCTGTTAATGTGTGGCACGTGAGTAATCTATGATCTATGTGTTAATATTTGTTAATAGGGATGCCTTCGAAAATGGTAAAGTCTGTGGCTAAATGCAAGAATTCTTCAAAGCCATAAGATAAAAATAAACAAAGCCTGCAGATTCTACAGAGCTAATTAGAAGTAACAATTTGGATCTTATACTGCAGTCTTTCTTATATCTGAAGTTGCAAATTAAGTTAGGAATTCACAGTTGCTTCTCCAGAAACATTTTATATTTCTTGCTTTAAATCTAGAAAAATTGTGGTATTGATCTAAACATAAAGAAATGACTTGACTAACTTTGGATTTGATTCAAGTTCTTTTTTTTTTTCTTGGAAAGAAAATCTAAAACACCTTCAAATTTAAATTTTTATTACTAATAATTGTAACAATGTCTTCCAATTATTCTAAACTTTTTGTTCATGTATATAATTAGTAATACAATTTTACTTATTTTTAATATGCTTGTCACTGGCCAAGGATTTCTTAAGATCTATCATTTACCATTAAATTTGGGGGAAGATTTTCATTATTTTCAATTTGTATCTATTCTCTGTAACTAAAGCTATTACTGACCTTACCTTCCTAAATGTATGGTGCTTCTTTCAAGTTATGCTGACAATGCCCTTTAATGTCTAATTAACTAATTATATTAAAAGATTTATAATTAGTAAGCTGTTGTATTTCAAGAAAATGATAATATATTGATTGCATATTCTAGATAATTATGCATAATTATGTATACTTCAAAAAATTTGTCACCAAGTCTTATCAATTTTAATGAGATATTTTCTCTATGGAATTAACTTTGGTTATATGAGTTAACCTTAACAGCTTAATGCAGGAATTCAAAGATCTGAGTGCAAGACAATGAAAATGATTCTATTATGCTACTATGTTGAATCTTCTCTAATTAATATTTATATATGAATATATTATGACATATGTCATTTTCAAAAGTTTTTACCTAAGTTAGGCAGGCAGAAAAACTTTCTTTTCTAGTAGAAATGATGAAAGCATTTGAGGTGATAAGGATACAATTTGAGGCAGAGGATAATGCATATATCATTGTGTGCTTTAGGAATAAGCTTATGATGAGTACCTTGTGATTTCATATACTCCACAGTTCTTTATCACTCATTTTCATTGGTGTCATTGGTCCACAGCAAATAGAATCCATTGGGAATACTTATGTCTGGTTACACACCTAAGAGATAGACCTACTGAACAAAATATGTTAAATATTTTAAAGTAATTCCTTTAATGTAAGAAATAAAGTTTGAAAAACCTACCTCCAGTTATGGGGATTTTAAGTAAGAAAATTACTACATATTAGTAGTTCCCAAATTGTCCATTCACTTGAATGATGGGCCAGCACACTGAGTGTTTATGAAGATAAATCCATAATATGCAATCTTTCACAGGAGTAGCATTTATATGAAACAGCAACACTCTCAAAATAATTCTGGTGAGATAGTGATAAGAAAAATTTCCTATAAAAATTTTCAAATATTCCAGTATTCACAAACATATATATGGTAAGAGATTTACTCTGTTGCCAAACATTTTGGGGCATTGAGACTTCTTATTTTAAAACAAAATCAGAATTATACACATTTATTAAATTAATAGTTTTTCACAGGAAAGCAAATACTACTCCTCTATAATCATTTTTTGTAGTTATTGGTAATAAATCTTTAGTCATATATAAACCTATACATTTTACATTAAGAAACAGAAAAGGGATTTGCATTTTGGATCAACTTTCTGGTCACTGACTTCATAGAAGATCTCTAGTCACTAATTTAAAACAGAGTTCTTGAGAAATAAACCCAGTTCTTTAGTCTCCATTTTTTAAAGTGTCCAATAATGATAATATCTGCAGCAAAAACTGCCTGCTAAGAATTATATACAACAACAATGAACAGAGTCAATATGAAAATAAAAGTTGATGGGTAATTATTATGATGAGGGATACGTATCCTTAATTCATTTAGTTGATTCAATAGATATTAATCCATTGCCTTTTACTTTTTTTGGAATAAAAGTATTTTTATATTTCCTATTCATACTTTCATTTATCCTTTTAACATTTGTATGTTGAACACCTACTATATGCTGGACTCTTGTTGTAGAAAATGAAGCCAAACGTATGACCCTTGATTCCTTGGAATTATCAACATGGTGAAAAAGACAGATAATGGAAAAAGGTACAGAAATAATCATAAAATTACCATCGTGTTAAGTGTCATGAAATAATGTTCCATGAAGCTATAAGCACATTTTGGGGTCAAAGATAGTAAAACTTTATATGTGAAGAGTCAATGAAAGGACAACAAGTGGTGGAGGGAAGGTTGGAGAGAGCACCTGTGGACAAAGGAAATGTTATGTGAATATTCCTGAAGTGTCCAGGTCACGCAAACCTTGACAGGATTTTCTTAAGGTACTATCTAAAATGGCTTTAATTCTCTGTGGGAATATGGGGTAGTTTTAAGGAATAAAATAAGGTTTTGTTTCAATATTTTTGCTTCATTTATTAATTTTGCCTTAATATTATTTACTATATGAAGAGCACCATCAAGCTGAACAATATTAATTTAGAATATTATTCTCTAAAAATCAATGATTAAGTTGTCTTTGACAGTGGCAAAAGTTGTATGCTGCTGTTATCATTTTAAATTGATAACTTAGAAAATTGCAGTGATTTCTATAGCTATAGTGTGAAGAGTGAATACTGAGTAAGTAAGGAATGCACATAACTCAGATGGGCAAGGTTATTTTACTTTAATGCCCTGCATTCAGTTTAATTCAACTATCTTCATTTAATATGTTGAAATGTCTTTAAATCTAATTTAGGTTTTTCATTCTTTTTGTTTATACAGCATCTGGAATCTCATTTTCAGGAGAAATTTCCTTACCAAATCAGACAGATTCTGCCTCTCACCACAGAAACTGAAAATGTCAGGTAATCGCTTCGTAGATGTCTAGTCAGCTGGAATGATGCACATGACTTGACTTATTCTAATCCAGGACCTCAGGGCTGCTGGGCATTAGGAAAATCTGAGAAACAGAGCTATGCATCCTGCTTCATTTGCGGCAGTTTTGGTTCATACGCATTTCCCCAGCTTAGTTACTACTGTTGTTAAACTCTTTTTCAGAAGCCCAAGTTTGGGCTATCTATTGCTATCTATCCTGAAGTTCCTATTGTGGCAGGGAAGAAGGAGGAAATAAGAGCATAGCAGTGGCCATGGGTCTACAGATAATCTCTGATGACTTATGCTGGAGAAAGAAAGAGGCTGTAACTGTTAGTTGATGGTGGAAACAGAACTTCCTTTTGTAGAGCCATTATTGGAATCCTTTGTCCACCCATTCACCATTGGCTACAAATTCTCTATTCAAAGTCTCCCAGGGGTGAAAATTTTTGCATTATACTTTTTTGTTTCATTTTTTTCCCTCCTTCCCTCTCTCCCTTTCTTCCCTCCTTCTGTCTTTTCTTTTATCCATTTCAGTATGACTTTGGATTCCTTCAGAGCTGATTCTGCAGTCTTCTGGGATGTTTTACCCAGATAAAATTATTTTCTTCTCTCTTAAAATGTAGACTATTTGCCTTTTCTCTAAACCATTGGATATTAGTCTGTAATAATGGAGCCAAAGGAATGGGACTTCTTAATATTCTGTAAATAATAATAAATTTTGTAGTCTTTTTAATTGTTGCTATTATTCTAAAGAGAAGCAGTGTGTTTTACAGCATTTTGTTATAATTTAAGTGTGAACACTTTTTAATTAAGAATCTCTTTGACACATCTCTATAATTATTTCTATTTTTAATTCTTTAAGTGAATATAGCTGAGATATCATAAATATATATGCTTTCATGTATACAAACTTCCTGAAGTGTTTATTGGTGTGACCATCTCACTAATGAATCATTGGTAATTACTAAGATAATTATAATAATAATACCTATAAATAAATATATACCAATAATTTACAGAATATTTAGTGTTTTTCAATATTTAATTTCATTCAAAAAACTCTGAACTTTAAGTTCCTTTGAAACAAAATCTCTTTCTTTCTGTTTTAGTCAGCATTTTACTTCTGTAACAAAAGGACCCGACCAAAACAACTGAGAATCAAGAAAAGTTTATTTGAAGGCTCACAGTTTCAGAGGTCTTAGCCCATAGAAGGCTGACTCCATTCCCCGGGGTTCAAAATGAGGCAGAACATAATGACAGAAGTGTGTGGTAGAGGGAAGCAGTTCACAAGGTGATCAGAAAGCAGAGAGAGAGTCTCCACTTGCCAAATACAAAATATATACCCCACAGCCTCACTATGAACCACTTCCTCTGACCACACTCCACCTGCCTCCAGTTACCACTCAGTTAATTCCATCAGGGATTAATTCACTGATTAGGTTCAGGTTCTCACAACCCAATCATTGCTTCTGCAAACTTTCTTGCATTGTTTCACACATGAGCTTTTTTAGGACAATTCACATACAAACCATAACACTTTCCCTTGAGAGATCAACATGATTAAACTCCAAAACTATATAAAGGCAAATTAGGTTTTCAACCCTTGGTTGCTACAGAAATTCATTTTAACATATTGTAACATGGCTTTGATTTTACACAGAGTTATGCACCTCTTCCTAACTCTGCAACTGGTGATGTCATGTGTGCAGATTGAAATTGGCCATGATAGAATGTTTTACATTATAGAAATGAGTAAACTTACAAATCAGGGCTCCCCTCCAAAGCTCAAGTGTTAGTTGTTAAACATTTTCCACCATAACCCTGATTTAAGGTTCTTTAGGAAGTGCATCTCTTATCCGAGTAGGAGGAAGATAAAGCATTTACTCGGATCCAATAAATAAAATTGTTTAACCTCTACTCCAGGTAAGTTATAGCAGATCATGACAGGACAATGCTCCCACTGCTAAACTAGAAAAATCCAATTAAGTTATAAAATAATATTTTAAAAGTATGAGAGGAATGTGATTGCAGCAGGGACTATATGAATGGAATTCCAGAGTAAAGAGTCTTCCAAAGGTGAGTGGTGTTCCAGAAACTTTTTCTGTTCTTTTTTTTTTTTTTTCCCCCTGAAGTCAAGATTGTGATTAGTATAAGATGTAAGCCTCCAAAGGGGGCAGGGGGCAAACAAAGCCCATGCTGCCTGAAGATAGAGAGAAAACCTAGAATTGTGGAGACAACAGTATGTGCTAAAGCAAAAGGACCAAACAACAAACAAAGCAAAGCAAAACCATACAAAATCCAAACCAAACAAAAACCAAACAACTTCTAAAATATGTCACAGCTACATGTGCTTAGGAAACAAATATCTTCTGGAATAGAGGCAACTGTTATCTTTGGGTTGGGTTTATTCTCAAGATATCTGCCAGATTTTTCTTCCAGACCTGTGGAGAAGTCACCCCATGAGACTTCTTGGAAACTCCATATGCCCACTATAGAATTTGAGAATGAACCAGAGAAGACCAAGTCTTACTAAACCAGGAAAAATTACTTGACTGCCTCAATAACCAATTGGATTGATGTGATCTGTCCCTCAGTATGAGGACCTATCAGAAAAAGACAGAAAACTCTCTGGTAAGAGATATTTATAATCTGAAGCCCATGTTAGTTTACATACCAATTCTAGTGCTTATGCAAAAATTATTATCAATACGAAAAATAAATTAGAGTGTCTGAGTTAAAAACAGGGCAAAGAGAATAGAAATGTACTCATTAAATGACTGTTAGACTAAAGCAACAGAAAATGAATTTGAAATACCTATCAAAATTGAGTTAAAAATGTATAAGAAAAAATGGTAAAACCAATGGAAAATAGGAATCTACAAGAAGGATAAAAGGCCATTTAGCATTGGAAAAAGCAATGTGTGAAGACAATGGTTGATAACTGGATATAGGTGCACAATAGTTTGGTGAAGATGATGAGAGACCCAGAGAAAACATCCAAGCAGAGCATAGTAGGAGGAAAAGGGAAAGCTAATGAGCTAATGCAAGATTGAGGAAATAATAGCAAAGAAATTTTCAAAACCTGTTATTAGCTATCCATTAATAGTATTGTAATTCTTTGAAAAGTTAATAAAACTGAAATATATTTAGAAAACCTATGAAGAACAAAGAGAAAAAAATTATCCATATCAGGAGTAATAAATCCAATTGGATTATTAACATTATTAAATTCCCTAGAAGACATTATTCATGACTTCATGCAAATAAACTATAAACTGTGTAAGGAAAAAATTCATATATTTGTTTCACAAAAGTGACATCAGTCATAATATGAAAACATAAAACTCAGAGTGGGAAAAGATATTCTCAATTCCTTTATTCAAGAAATACTTGTATCTAGAACATATAAACAATTCTTATTCATCAACAAGTAAAAGCTAGAAAAACCAAGAACATTTACAAAAAAGTGATCAATTTCATTCATTATTAGGGAAATGCAAACTAAAAACACATTGAGAAACTACTATACACTTCCCATAATTGCTAAAGTAGAAGAAAAAGAAAATAATAAGTGTAATAATAAATGTTGACAAGAGTGTGAACATTATACCTTGGTACAAAAGTAGATTCTCTGGCAGTTTCTACTAAAATTGATCATGTGCATACCTGATTGTTCAGCAATTTCACTTACGTATGTATACCAAATAGAAATATGTACCAATCCTCCCCCAAAATACATACATTAGAAGTCTCATATCAACATTAAGTATGCATTCTTTCCTCAAATTGGAAAGGAATCAATGACCAATAATATTATAATACATAAATAAATTATAACATTCATCCATTTATGTGCTAAGCAAAATTATAAATAATAAGCAGTAACTACACATAGCATTATTTATACATTTCACAAAAATGTTACATAAAATAAAATAAGATAAAAAAGAATATATGATATATTACATTCATATCAAATGCAGAGTAATTGATGCTTTCAGAATGAGGGCATCTTAGGGATACTCATAATGTTGTTTGTGGTTGTTATGTGGGTATATTTGCTTTTTATAAATTAAAAATGTTTCTGAATGTTACACGGGTATATTTATTTCATAGATATTAATTTTGCTATACACTTATGACATGTATAAAATAGTATTAGCTAGAATGATAATGACATTCATTAAAATGTTATGTTAAACATTAAAATATTTTAATGCTATATATGCCTCAAACTTAAAACTCTGATACAAAAGCACTTTTCTGAGATGGGAAAGAACAAATTAATTTTACAATAAACAAATTCTTCAATATAGCTTAATAGATATTACTGACTCAGAATATCAATCTCATCTTTTAACTCTTTGCATTTTATGTATAAACACATGCCTGACTATTTTAAAAGGGTACAGCATATTTTCACAATATTTTTATAACATTTGATTCCTTGCCTACTTACTTCACAAATACTTGTCCAAAGTCTGAATTAAATCTCATGATATTGTTTCTAATAAAGCTCTAATGAAAACAAATTTATGGAGAGTGGTGATTTTGGAGACTACTTGCTTACCCCTTATTTATATGCCTGGCACAGCTGTATCAGAATTTTCATTCTTTAAGTCTTCAAAAACTGCATGTCTTCTAAGCATTAGGAGAAGCTTTCAAAACAACATACCTCTCTATTATTTTCCACTTTACAAGTCCACTTCCCTTCCCCCTCCCTCAAAGGACCCCAAGCCCTTCAGGCCTTGAATCATGTCACTATCATTCTAGCTAAAGGGAACCAGAGAGCACTCCCTTGGGTTCCTATTAACACCTGCTACTTAATCAGCCAGAGGGGCTGTTGGTGACTGATGGCAGATAGTTCCCTTCATTTGTCCCTCCTCCCTCCCCAGAGGCTGTACCACCATTGCAGCCATCTCAGCCTGAGGAGGGGAGAGTAACAGAGACCAGGCGACACAGCAAGTTAGAGAAACACATCCAATTGTTCAAAAGCTGGAATTTGTTAGTAGTAAATTCCCAGTTATAAATTTGCAAACCAAGAACATGCAGCTGCGGAATGTATTAGCTGAAAATCTGTAATTTTTCAGCTTTCAGGTTCATAAATATTTTAGGTATTGTACAAATACAGCAGGAAATAGTAATAGAGACCTCCCTGGATAGAAGGCAGCTACTGATAAGATGTATGTAGCTAAGCATAGGGGGTCCTTACATTTTGAACGAGGAATAAGTTTAGCAGTACAGCCATCTCTAATTTAGACTGTTTTCTTAATCTGCTGCCAGGGGACCATGCTGGGTGATTCACAGTAATGAACTCCACCTGGATGCTCTGTAAATCTGAACAAGAGAACTAACTGCAGCCTACTAACTGTTGTTACCACAGATCTGGTTGAGTGAGCTCTAATTTGATCATTAAGTGACCATCCCACCAAGGAACCATGAGAAATGTGTAGAGACTGCCACTCCATCATAATGCAAGAAAAACTGCTTGTTTAAATAAGAGTATTGTGAAATAAAATGATTAGTTTCAAGAGAAAAACTGATAGGTTTGTGGACCAATAAAAACAAACTAATATTAAATATTTAATTTTGAACCAGTGGATCTTAGTGTTAGTTTAATGGGATCTGTATTTTTAAGAGGAAAAAAGTAATATGAAATTTTATATCAGACAAGAAATGTCTATTAAAATTTTTAACACCCTATACAATTGATGACAGTTAACTTGCCTACAATAGCTATAATACTCAGAGCATCTGGCCTTATGTCAATAATGAACTAAATTACAAATTTAAATGTATTACATAATAAGTTATATCAAGTGAATACTAATTTTACAAGCACAGAATGTATATGCCATTGCTGCATAACAATAATGTTAAAATACCATGAGAAATGTTTAACTACATCTTGGAAAGTACAAGTAGCACTGTCTCTTAGCTTCTTTTTTTTTTTTTTTCCCTGAAGTTGATCATCTTTTTTTAAATGTAATTAAACGACAAGGACATGGTTACTGTCACTGTTGCTGCTTTTGATGCTTTATGAAGGCCCTTAAGAATTAACTGGAGATAAGTATTATCCAAAAAGGCCTTTGGTTGATTTGCCTATTCTCTTTCATTAAAATGAATTTTTCTTCCATTCCCTGTTACAGATTCATGTTCACTTGGGTGGACAGTTATTGGTGTTTCTTGTGCATTCTCCCCAATTCTGACAGCAGAACAAATATAAAACATGTTTCTTTGTAAAACACCCTCTCCTTATTTACAGTACTTGTAATTTGGGTGATCAGTTGGGGTAATTGTCAGATTTACTAACTTTTCAGCAAAGCAAGTCAGGGAGAGGACTGGGGGGTAAGGGAAGAATGGAGAAACTTTGGATTGTAAAGAGGGAAATGACGGGTGGGGAAGGGGTTGGGGGAAGGAAAGATGGTGGAATGAGCCAGATATCATTACCCTATGTACACGTATGATTACACGAATGGTGTGAATCTACATCGAGTACAACCAGAGAAAAGAAGAGTTGTATTCCACTTGTGTACAATGAATCAAAATGCATGCTGCTGACATGCAAGGGTAAATAGAACAAACAATAATAATTAATATGAGAACTGGAAAAAAAGAATCCATGTACACTTTCATGAATTTATTCTTTTTTTGCATAATCTAGATTTTGGTTAAATTTCATTGAAATCTTGATAATATCCTGTCCTATCTTGGGGTAAATTTTGTCCAACTGCACTAGAAAGAGGAATTTAGTGCCTAGATTTGTTAGTCTATGCCATGTGTGTATGTATTTGTGTGCACAGATTTCTTAAAACATATATTGTTACACAGTTAGTTATTACATCCTTGTGAATTCATTTTGTAAATTAAAATGAATATATTTTTTAAATATATCATGTATTTTCTAGAAATTATGGACATCTGCATTCTCATTAATTTTACAAAGTAATTAATATTAATTTACAATTAATGTTATTTTATAGTAGACCAACTATAGAATTGATTGAATTAAGGGTAATCATTCTTCCAACTGAGGTCTATTAGAAAGGCTGAACATCCTGGAGTGGGGATTTTGTAGTGGGATACTCACTGTTAGGCAGGAAACTGCTGAGATCATCTTTTATGTTCCTTTTAATACAAGTATTTTGTGGTTCATAAGCTCATAATTGGTTACAGACAGAAGAATTCCAGGCATCAGGTAGAAATGAAGAAGAAATAATTGCCAAGAATTCTGCTTTAAGAAATTTGAGAGACTTAGATCAAGACAAACTAAAATTATATAAAAATAAATCAGAGTAATGTTAACAGATTGGATAACACATTCTAGCTGAATATACAAATGCTAAGAAAATTTTTGAAAAGATGGTTAATGAAGAAAGTTTCCATTAGAAGGTCTATTTTGAATCTATTCACAGTTAGGACATATTCACTTCTATATTTCTTCTGAAGTAATCATCTTTTAAGCTTTTCCATTCCAATTACTTTTCTTTCTTGAATACACTGATATCAGAAGCTATTGCACAGTAGACTTTCCCAACTCATTAATGGCAACTTCAGATCTTATATACATAAAATTTATCTACATTAAAATTGAGATCAATAGTCTAACCATTTTACCAACTAATAGACTAAGAGAAAAACCTACTATCATATTTGGAAACTTTAATGCTACTTTCTCAATAATTAGTAAGTCAATTGGAAAAAATACAAGTACACAAATAATTTGAACACTTTGAAATATCGTGACTCAATGCATAGAACTTTACTTCAAATTTGACAATAAACAAACTGTTTTCAATTGCATATGGAACATATACCAAAATAGACCATATACAGAACTTTAAAACCAGTCTCAATTAAGTGAAAAAATTTGAAATCAGAGTATTTTCTGACTTCAAAAAATTATATTACAAATAAAAGATAAAAATCTATAAATTCTCAAATGTTTGAAAGTTAAATAGTAAAATACAAATAATTAATGAATTGCAATAGAAACCATGAGAAAAATTGGACCAAATCTTAAAAGAGGTTATATTAAAAGAATAATCCATAAAAATCTCTGAAATGTCCTGAACAAGTATAAAAAAATAAAGTTGTTGCAGTTGCATAGTGGTTAAGGACTATGGCAAAGAATCTCAGGCTAAGGATGTCATTGAGGAGTACTTCAAATGCAAGAAATAAGCAAATAAAATTTTTATTAATAATAATAATAATAAGTTGTGTTTTTTAATTCTCTTATTAAAAAATCATCCAATTCTTCTTTTTCTAAAAAGTTGTAAAAACAGCAAAATAAATGAAAGTTAAGTGTAAAAAATAAATATGTACATGCTGAGCAAATATCTTTGAATTAGAAAACAAGCAGATAAAATAGAAAATCAACAAAAACAAAAGTTTATTATTCAAAAAACTTAATAGAAGTTACAGTCCCCTTGCCAAACTGATTAATTAGAAAAGAATAAAAATGAGTAATATCAACAAGAAATATGGTATACCTCCACAGATCCTGCAGACATTTATTGACTATTAAAATGATAAACAATTTATGCAGACTGTTACAGTTTGGATATAAGGTGTCCCTCAAAAGTTCATATGTTAGACAATGAAGACTTTACAGAGGTGAACCAATTGAATTATGAGGATCTTAATCTAATCCGGTGGACTAGTCTGCAGATATGGATTAACTAAGTAATAACTGCAGGCAGGTAGGATGTGACTGGAGGAGGTAGGTCACTGGGGTTTATGCCTTTGGGGTTTATATTTGTCCCTGGCGAGCAGAACCCTCTCTGCTTCCTGGTTTCCACGTCCTGAGCTACTTTTCTCCACCATACCCTTCTGTCCTGATGTTCTGCATCATCATGGGTCCAGAGCAATGGAGTCAGATATCTATGGACTGAGACCTCTAAAACCTGGAGCCCCAAAAAACTTTTCCTCCTTTATTCCTGTCAGGTCTTTTGGTTGCAGATGTGAAAACGCTTACTAAAACACCAACACATTTGATTAAACAAAGAAAAATCATTGAAAACTACACAGTAAATTTTATTTGAAATATTAATAAATACAATCAAGCAATATGTACACAAATAAATATATCACTGTTCTGATAGATTAAATGTGGAAATATTCTTTGTAGGTTCTCTTAACAAGATGTCTTAGGCTTCTTTCCTTAGGATTGGACAATTTTTTTTAGCTAATGAGCTCTCATAGCTTGTTTCTTGTCCATTGAAATACAAAGGAAATTTTCATGCAGCTACATGATTAAGCCTAGGGAAAAAAAAAAAAAAAAAACAATGGGGAAAAACATCACCCAATCAGCACAAAAGTTATAAACAATGACAAATCATTGTTGTTTTATACCATCTCATTCTTCAATAGTTCATTTTTTAAACTTTTTAAAATTTTGTATAGAATAATGGGATAGATTGTGATATTTCTATAAATGCCTACATTACAAATTGATGTCTATTTACCCTTCTACCTTCATTGTTCCACCCTTCCTAGTACTGAGAAATACCTCATCAATTTACACATCTACATTTTATTTACTTATTTATTTTCTTCATTATTTCCACATATAAAAGATAGCATGCAGTAACTTGTCTTTTCAGTGTCTGTTTAAGTGAACATATGTTGTCTAGTTTCATGAATTTCTCTTCAAATGACAGCATTTCAGTCAGGCGTGGTGACACACACCAGTAATTCCAGCAGCTTGGGAGGCTGAGGCAGAATGTTGCCAAGTTTAAAGCCAGGTTCAGCAAAAGCAAGGTGCTAAGCAACTCAGTGAGACTATGTCTCTAAACAAAATACAAAATAGGGCTGGATGTGGCTCAGTGGTTGAGTGACCCTGAGTTTAATTCCTGGTACCCCCCCAAAATAAAAAATTAATAACATTTCATTTTTCTTCATGGTTGAATAATATTCCATTGAATGAATGTGTATATATATATATCTCATCTCATATATATGATATAGATGTAGATATAAGATATAGATATATAGAGATATTTTCAGTTAGCTTCTCATTCCTGTGACAAAAATACCTGACAAGAACAACTTAGAGGAGGAAAATCTCATGGTTTTAAAGTTTCATTCCACTAGTCATCTGACTCCACTTCTCTGGGCCTGAGGTGAGGCAGAATACATGATGGAAGGGTGTGATGGAAGGAAGCAACTCAAAATGTGGCAACCAGAATCAGAAAGAGAGCTCTGGTTATCAGGAAAAATGTATAAACCCCAATGACATGCCCCAGTAACCCATTTCCTTCAATCATACCATAGCTGTCTATAGTTACCACCCAGATAATCAGTATCAGCAGATTAATTCACTGAATAGGTCACAACCCTCATAGTCTAATCATTTAGTCTGAGAACATTCTTGCATTGCCTCACACATGAGCTTTGGTGGGACACCTCATATCTAAACCATAACGTTCTTACCTTGGTCCCCAAAAACTCATGAGTATCTTGTAGAGCAATATACATTTAGTCCATTTCCAAAGGTTCCCAGAGGCTTAGCAGTTCCAGTATTACCACAAATTAAAAGTCTGAATTTTCATTTGAGGCTCAAGGTAAACTCACGGATATTTTCCCTTGTACAGATAAAAAATAAGTCCCATATATCTAAATATGATGGCAATGTAAACCTCGCCATTAAACAAGGGAGAAATAGGGGCATATAAGTAAGTCATGGGACTAAAGCAAGGCCAAACTCCAGCTGGATGAACAAGTTTACAGCTCCACAAGCAGCACCTGGGGTACATGGCATGTGTTCTCAGCAGAGGGCTTTTCTCTTGGCCTGTCTCCGCTTGATTCCTACAGGTTTCTTAGGCAGACTTTTCATGTTACTGGCATTTCTTAATCTCAGGGCTCTCCGCTGCAGCTTCAGTGTTCCTCTCATGTCTTCATGCATTGCTCTCTCAGGGGCTGACTGCAGCGATTCTGGCACTAAAAACTTTGCCTGTTTCACTGTCTCAGATGCCCAGGCACCCAGAGGCTGCTTCAGCCGTGGTTTCAATATACTTGACTACTGCTTGAGTTCCTGGCAGACCTTGGCATCAGCACATGGGGTTATTCTGCTGGAGTGCAGGATGCTTAAATTATAGAGAGTCATGGAGGCTTTCATCAAGATTTCAGAGGAAGACCTGGGAAGCCAGGCGAAGTATGGCAATGCAAATGCACTAAATGTATTTTGCACAGCGAGATAGACAAGAGATTTAGGGGTGAGGGGGTAAGTGTTATAGTTTAGATATGAAAGAGTTCCCCAAAAGCTCATGAGTGAGAAAATGCGAGAATGTTAATAGGTTAAATGATCAGATTATGAGAGCCATAAAGCCATAATCTATATCAGTGGATTAGTGTGCTCATATTCACTGATGGGTAATTGTAGGTGGTAGGGTAAGCCTGGAATAAGTAAGACACTGGGGATGAGTGGAGATCTCTGATTTCTGGTTGCCACATCCTGAGTTGCTTCTATCTGCCACACCCTTCTGCCACGATGTTCTGCCTCACCTCCAGACCAAAGGTATGGTGTTTAAATGAACAACTGAAACAATAAACCTAAATAAAATTTTCCTTTAAAGACTTTGGAATGGCCAAAACTTGAAAAGGGTCAAATTGGAGAATTCATATTATGTGAATTGATATGTGTAATAAAATACATAAGAAATAAGAAAGTGTGATTTTAACACAAAGACAGAAAAATAGATCCCTGGAGCCGGAGAGTACAAAAATAGCTTCACAGATGTATGGTAAATAGATATTTGACAAAATTGCAGCATACTTTAATGGAGAAAAGCTTACTTTTAAACAAATAATATTGGAATAATGTTATTTGTGAGCACACCAAACAACACAACAAAAAATATTTCATGTCATATAAATGGTTAGTTAAAATGTTTCAAATGTCTAAGTACAAAAATCTAAAACTACAGACATGTTAAGAAGAAAATAGAATAGAAATTCTTTAACCTTAGGTTAAAGCAAATGTTTACTTGATATGTCAAAACCAGGCTTCATAAAATACATAAATAATGTATTAGACTATAAAAGCAAAATTATTTTTAGTTTTTAAGTTATTTATTAATTTATTACCATGAAGGACATAATTTCCTCAATTTAAAATAAACTAAACTCAATTTTCACTGTCAATGACAGATATTCAGTATTATTTTTTAAATAATAAAAATTTCCTATTACTCAAAGTGTTATATTAGACTACCAAAATTAAGAACTTTTACTCTTTCAAGAACACTCAACAAAAAGACATATCATACAATGGAAGAAAACAGTAAATACTTGTAAATAGTACGTCTGATAAAATAATTGTATCCAGAAAACATATAGAACACCCAAAACTCAATGAAACAAACATGAAAACCAATTTGAAAAAAATAAATAAAATACTGGTCAGATTCTTCACCAAAGAAGATATATGAATACTAAGTAAGGACATTAAAAGATTCTTGTTAGTAATATTGTTAACAAAATTAAAACTATGGTATGATACTCCTATATACATGTTACAATGTCTAAATGTAAAAAGCCTGGCCATACTACAGATTAGTGAGGATTTGGAACAACTGTAGTGCTCATACACTGCTGCAGTGAGTGAATGGTAAAACATTTCAGACAACAGATTGAATGTTTTTTTAAAATGTTAATGAATATGTTAATTAGCTCTATGTAGCCTTTCCTCAGTGCATACATATTTCAAGACATCATATCGTACCACATACATAAAATAAATTTACCAATTGCAATAAATAAAATTTAAAAGTTAAGTATGTATTTACCATGTGACCTTAACACTCTATTTCTTGACCTTTACCCAAAAGAAATCAAAACCTATATCCATTCAAAGACTTGTTCACAAAGCCATTATGGAAAGCAGTGTCAATGTTTCTCAAAATACCAGAGATTGAACTACATATGATTCAGGACTCCTACTATGTACATATTATGTCCAAAGGAAATGACACCAGTATGTTGAAGAAACTGCACTCCCATGTTTATTTCAGAATGTTCAGAATTGCCACTCTTCGCAATCAACCTAGGTGTTGATCAAGGCACATACGAATGAATATAAGGTGATATAAGCACAGTGAAATATTGTTCTATCATAAAAAAGAGTGAATTGATGTCATTTGTGGCAACATGGATGAATGTGGAAAGCATTATGTTAAGTTAAACAAGTCAGGCACAGAAAGACACATATCACACGTTCTTACTCATATATGAAACAAAAAATGTTGATGTCATAGACATATAGAGTAGAATATTGTTTTTCAAATGCTGGGAAATTGTTGAGCTGAGGAATGAAGTGAGTATGGCTAATAGTATAAGGGTGCAGATGCAATCGGAAAGGAAGAATAACTTCTAATGTTCTACAGCACAGTAGGGTAACTATGGTTGACAACAATTAATTGTCGATAGCTGTTAGAACAAGTTTTGAATGTTTCTGATACAGAGAAATGATATGTTTGTCGTGATGGATATGACAGTTATTTGATCTGATTACTACACATTGTACGTAAGTATTGAAATAACTGTACTTCATAAATGTGTACAATTATTATATGTCAAATAAAATTTTTTTAAAAAGCATATAACAGTCTGGAAAAATATTTGCACCATTTCTGGCAGTCAAACACCATAAAAACAAAATGTTCAGAGACAATTAACTACAGATACATGATATTGAAAATTAATAATCAAAGATATGTAAGTTAAAACCACAAGTTAGTTCAGTGATCGTTTAGATAGAAGAAAAATTTTGATAAAATTTCCTGTGTAACTTTTTGTGGCTGATGGTCTTGGGTAGATTTATAAATCTACATTTCTATATGGTAATTGTACTAATAAACTTGTTTTCTTTTAGAAATTGATTTTGAAAAAGCATGTTTCCCCTGGGAAATCACCCTTTATACATGTATTCAAATTTATTGCTTGAATTCTACAAAATGTGTTCTTATGATATTTTTACAATTCTGCATATTTTGTATTTTACATATGTGCTCCCGACCACATTTTGATTAATTTTTCTGGGATTTGCAAATTGTAATGATTCTAATTATTTCTATTCAATTATCAGTTTTGCTGATTTTTTATAACTTATTTTATTTATGTATTTTTTATGTGGTGCTGTGGATTGAATCCAGTGCATTACACTGTGACACTGATCCACAACTCAAGTCCAGTTTTGCTGATTTTTTAAAAATTATTTTACTGATATAATTTTATTATTTTCTAATTTATTCTTTTCTTTTTGTTTCTTTCCTAACTTTTCTGATTTGTGTATCAATTCTCTTTATTCGTTTACTTTTTGTGTAAATATTAATGCTATTAATTTGCTAAAACATTCTGCTTTGATTGTACCCAATACATCCTGATATATAGCTTCTCATTGTTAGTTTTAGAACTTCCTCGATTTCACTTCCTTTTCCTCTTTGATTCAAGACTTTTTAAATAAATATTTTATTTTAAATAAAATTTTTTCTATGCAGTTTTCGTTAGTTTTCTAATTTTATTATTAATCTCTACTTTATCATTATGTCAACTAATATTTTTGATAGCATTTGTACTTTATAAAATAACGACTATGTTTCCATATATCTATCTATCTTTCAGTATTGGGGATCAAATCCAGGACTCTGCACATGTTAGTTAAGTGCTCTACCAGTGAGTTGCATCCCCAACCCACCAATTTTAAATATCCCACTTATTCCACTGACACCTGTATTCCACTATCTACCTACTTGAAACCATATATATATATATATATATATATATATATGTATATAGGTGAACCATATATATATAAGCCATGTTCTCATATATATATATATATATATATATATATAAAACTTCTGACATAATAATTTTAGGGTTATAAGTAATAGTGAAAATAAAATTTAAAAATTATGCTTTTCTTTTAAGCAATTCATTGTACGTTCATCAGTTTATTATCAGGTTAGTACTTCTCCTTAAAAGATACACAAAATAAAGACAGAATATTGTTCGTTGCTTCAGTTTTCATATTTAAGACTTTGAAGAGATTTATGTTCATTAGTGGAGAAGTTATGACTATAGTATAATGCAATTATGCCTCAGAACATGAAACCAGTAAGATGAATGACATAGATCTATACATATACCAAACAAAAACGTTCACAAGCCACATAGAGAAAGAAGCAAGTGTCTCAAGACAGTGCACACACTAAAATTCATTAAATTTCAACAGTACACTTAAAATATGCACATAAACACATGTAACAAAAATTGGGATTATGTTCACTATTCTATTTATAGGAGTGGGGTGGATGAATCAGAGGGCAGAGTAATGGGGATAACTCTGGTCTGTGGTCTAGAACTCTCCCTCTGATGGTACAGTTTTTCTGTAGACCAAAGGACAGATTTCAACTAGAACTACGTTCTATCTTAAAGTTCATTTCCTTTCTTACCGTACTCCTTTCCACATTTGTGTGAAGTGCACAGCCTGAATAAATCAAGAACCCTCAAATTTTTGTCTCAATACTGCTTCTAGGGAACCTGGCAATGACTGGAAGATATCAATGTCAAGATATATGACTCAAGCACATTATATAATCCTATATCAGAGAGGTTGAATAAGTGAAAGATAGAATAGGGTTTGTACAAGTGTATTTACAGAAGGTCAAAGGACATTTTCTCAAACATGGCAGGTATTTAAACAGTATGCCTCAGGAAAACAAAGATTAAAATTGGTAAATAGTAACTATATCTTCACAGACTGTTAATATTTTTTTAAAAAATTTCTATTGCTGGTATCTCTTAGAGATTGTACTTGTCTTATGCTTTATGACACGAAGTTAAATTTTGTTCTGAGCACTGATTCCAGCAAATTATTGTACAAATCAACCTATTTGTATAACGCTAATCCTATTAAAATAACTAGTTATAATAATTAGTATGCTACCAGATGGTACAGTTTTTCTTTTCCATAACATATTTTGGTATATGCATATAATTTTTAAGGGTTTTTATAAAAATTTTAAAGTATGATATGAATATCTCACTAAAATAAGTTGAAAAAACTTTATAAATCCAAGCCCAAGTTGAAAAAGCAATCTAGAGATCCTCTGTTCTCTGTGGCTGTTAGGAATTGTCGCAGTACACTTTCAAACTCAGAAAACAGGATCATATTCAGCATTATTCTTTAGAGGTCAGATACTGCACACACACATGCAGTCTGATGGAATACACTAAAGAAGTTCTGATTTCATTGTGTAGTTTTAAAATTTTTATTCAATTTTGCAAAGCTTCTAGAAATCACTAATAAAGGGCACTTAGTCCAAAGGAAGAAGACATTAAAGGATATTTGCCATCAGAGATTACCTAACAGAACGATAAATCACATGTCACTTAGTGATGTATCTGTAACTACTTAGTTGGCATGACAAAATCGGGTAGTGATTAGATGATTTATGAGGTACAGCAGAAGAGAACCCCTTAAGGGGAATATTCACAGAGAAAAAAATATTTGTAGAAAAAGTGTTTTACTTTTTAAATATCAGTTCATATATACATAGGGGGAAACAGTGGTTAAGTTTAGCATAATTTTATTGAGTTAAATAGGAAAGTTTAAAAACATTAGAATGAATCTATCTAGATGATAAACGTGAATAAAAATGGTTATAGTACTATAATGACAGGGTATAAAATCTTTTCCCTCACAAGAAATAAAAATTATGATCTATCAGAAAAATTTAAAAACAGCATATTTTAATAGATCAAATGAGGGATTTTAGTACTTGTTTAAATTCAAATTTGCATTAATTTATAACTTTTTTATCATTACCATGTTATTTAATTTCTGTGTATCTCAGTTTACCCATTTGCAAGATGGGAACTAAAATACCTATTTTATTCTGAAAATTATACAGATTATCAAACATAAAATCACTTGGAACCATGCTTGGCACATAGAGTCACCTGGTTTTAAGCTGATAGCTCTCATTATTATTATCTGAAAACAGAGTGAATCAAAAATGAAAAGTTTGCTTAAACTGAAATGGCTTCTGTTTTACCACAAGCTTTCTTATCAGTTTAAGGATAGGTGAGAATATAAGTTTTTGGGTTGTCTAAATGAGATATAGTACTCAGCTATTAGACATCTGACATTTATTAAAACAGCAGTGGGCTGAAAAATGGGTTCTTTGTTCAATGCACTGTTTCCACTAGAATATGAAACAAATTAAGGCAAATAAAAAAAAAACCTCAAAAAAAATTAAAATATAAGTAATAGACCTAAATAGATATTTCTTTTTTTTCTCAAAATTTGTTCTTTAATGAAGGACAAGAAAATACTTTAAGTATGCAAAAAGATACTCCATGTGTTAAACCTTGCATTATTTATCTCATGAAATATTTTTAAAGTAATACAAATAAAAATATGTGACTTTTGAATCAGGCTGCAACCAGAGATTGAACCAAAGATAGCAAATTAGCCCTTTAAACCTTGGTCAATATCAGCCTCCCTCCAGCTTAAGATGTCTCTAGAGACATTAGCGAAATACGATGGAGGACATCTCAAGCCATCTTTCTCCTTTCCCCTTTGCAATTTTCATGCACTAAAAAAAATTAAATGGGTATGTGATAAAAGAGAAATAGGCTATTGTATTAACTACCAGAAATGGGAATAGTAATTGAGCCAGCAGAAGGGGAGAGGTTGTGAATTATGTAAAGAGATGTACCTGATTACCAGATGCAGGAGCCCAGGGATGTCAGCCAGGGGGAAAAGTAGGGAAGGTTTGGGGGAAAATATGTAAAAGTGAGGAGATTGACAGGAGAAAGGCTGGAGGAGGGGAAAAGAGAAAGATGATTTGAGATGTCCTTTATCATATTTTGCTAATAGATATTTCTTAAAAGAAGACATACAAATGACCAACTTGTATATGGAGGAAAAAAAAATCAGCATTCCTAAATATCAGGAAAATAAAAATCAAAAGAAGTGAGAATATTGATTATCAAAAAGATAAAAAAAGGTAAGGCTGATGTGAGAATGTCAAGATAAGAGAATCTTTACAAACTATTGGTGGAAATATAAATTAGTATTGTCAATATGGAAAACAATATAAATGTTTCTCAAAAAATTAAAAATAAAAATATCTTATGGTCTAATAATAACACTAGACATATCCAAAGGAAATGAAATCATGCCCAGGAGACATCTGCATTCCCATTTTTATTAAATCACTATTCATAGTAATAGAAAAATCTAAGAATCTGTCAACTAATTAATTAATAAAATGCAGTACATGTATACATGGATTATTTAGCCATAAAGAAGGATGTCAGCATGTCAATGGTGATATTTGGATAAAATTGGAGATCATTATATTAAGTAAAATAAATCAGGTACAGAAAGACAAATACTGCATGATCTCACTTATATGAGAAATCTATAAAAAGGTGAGATCATACACATTGAGCAAAAAATGTTGGAAAGTAGGGAGGAAGGAGGAATGGTGAAAGGTTGATCAGTTGGTACCAAGTTGCAGTCGGGAACAAGAAACTCTCTGGTGTGCTTTTCCACAGTAGGGTAACGATATATAAATGATAATGTACTATGCATTTCAAAAACTGAGAAGAAAGGATTTTGAATGTTTTCATCATAAATAAATAAATATATGTTTGAGAAGATAGATCTGTTTTACCTAATTTAAACATTATGCAATATGTACACATATTGAAACATCTCATGGCACCCCATGAATATGTACATTTTTGTGTTTTTATATATCAGTTAAAATAGATGTATATTTATAATAAAAAAGGAAAAGAACTTTTCAAACAGTTCTTCATAAATTCTTTTATAAAAGCAAATGGCTTAACATGGTTGAGTAGCATAGGAAGAGGCTGAATTTATTCAGCTCCGCCAGATTGCTTTGCCCAAGGATGATGGCTTACCTTTACTGAAACCTCTCTACATTTCAATTAACTTTTTAAAAAGCTCTGTGTGCTTCCTACTTTTAGAAATGTGTTACATGCATTGATTAATGCTTAAAATCTTACAAGATAGTATGGTTATTTTCAATATTATTAATGTCACCTATGCATAGGGGTAAATGTTACATGACTCCTGGCTTAATACTCTGACAGAGATAGAGGAAATTGTGGGAGGGGTTGCTTTTGTTTTTTAAACAAGAAAACACACAAAGTCAAAAATATAAAATACATAATATTATGTAGTACATAAATTTTAGAAGGGGAAAAATAATGGGTTAATCAAGTCCACCTAAAGTCTAATAAAGGTTTCCTTCTCATCATTGTATTTATTTTTTTATTCTGACATCAAGATGTACTTTTAGATATCAAAGCAGAATATCTTCCATGACTCCAGAACAAAATAAATCTTAGGATAAGGCAATCACTTTTTAATAGAAGGGACCAGAATGAATCAAAACCATTACCCTATGTAAATGTATGATTACACAAATGGTATGCCTCTACTTCACATACAAAGAAACAAGTTGTACCCCATTTATTTACAATTAAAAAATAAATTAATTAATTAAAAACCACAAAAATAATAGAAGGAACCAGTTATGATCATGAGAGGAAAAAGGACATCTGTGTTTTGTTTTACATTGGATGGCTTTAATTTCCATTTATTTCTTCTAAATAGTTGATTATTGTATCCCTCCCATTGCAACTTGTACAAATGCAAACTTTCTCCATCCTAGTACTTACCAATCAAGAATATTTACTGAGATAATCAAATCATGACTTCACAGATCTTAGAGATACTGAGTAATGAGACAAGAAGTCTGAACTCTGGAGTTTAGGAGAAGAAAATAAGACGAACATTGCTGATTCCTTTAAGCTTTTAAAATTGTTATGTTATTCCATTCCACACCAGAACTTTCTTTTCTATATAAAAAATAATGAATAAGTTTATTTTTCTGTATTTTTCAAGAAATACTGTTTTTACTCTTTCCTCAACTCAATTTTAATCGGCAAAAACCGACAGTCTTCAAACAGCATGGATTTGAAGAATAGATGACTACTGCTTCTTCTTAGAATGTGTGCTATTTTTTATAACATTTATAGATGAGTGCATCACAGGTTTATTAACCCTTATTGAAAATGCTTTAGACTAAAAATATTTCAAATTTTTGGATTTGGGAATATATGTTTGATGTATATGTGTGTGTGTTGTGGGGATAGAGAAAGAGAGAGGGAGATATTAATCTATCGTGGGATGGGACTCAAATCGAAACACAAACTTCAGTTTTGTTTTATATATAACTTACGTATATAACCTAAAGGTAATTTTATGCAATTTTTTTAATGTACTTGCATTTTACTATGGCCCTTCTCATGAGGCCAGGTGTCAAATTCTCCACTTCTGTCATCGTGTAACCACTCAAAAAATTTAGGATTCTGAAACATTTTGAATCTGTGATTATTGAATTAGGGATGTCCAAACTATATAACATGATGTTCACTGATGGAATAAAGTTGTTTTGTGCTTCAAGGAGTCATTTTTTGAATTAGAATAATTTTAATTAATTAAAATGTATGTTAGAAATATTTCTATTGTAATATAGTATTAAGTTTTTAAAATAATCTCCAAGGCAAAAAGAAATCATCAATTTACAGGCAATACAGTATTTAGAGAAAACAAAACTTATAAATCTGGGAAGTGAACAGTAACATTTAGAAAATGATAGGCCGGTCATTTGAGGATTGGGTAGAAGAATTTAAACTCTGTGCTTTGAAAATAGTTGTTTCCAGGCAGCATGTAGCTAGACTAACCCAACAGATAGTCTCAGATTCAAGGATTAAAAAGTTGCCTTTATGCAGCTATTTTTCAAACACGCACAGATTTTAGTGGCTGCAGAGCAATGCCAGTTTTCTCATTTAAGTCTTCTAATTAAACAAAGTACGCAATCAAAATAGTAAGAATATACATTTGCCATGCCTAATGCAAACATAATTTAGCATTTTGGCACTTTTTAGTTGTCTTGATTTTACTCATGTAAAAAGCTGTTATTTTTCTTTGGAGGGAAGCAGGAAGGGTCTTTACATTTCAAAGTGGATTCCAGTAGCAGTCATCTCTCATTTTACTGCCTTGAAATCTCTTCCCCATGTTTGTCTTTGTGATATTGATGGAACTGAGCCCTTCCACCAGTATGAACATCCCTCGGTGTGGGGGACAGAGACCCAATTCAAGCACTCTATCCCTCTGACCATTAAGAGTATTTCAGGAATGAATCTGTTAAAGTGACATAATTTCATGCCTTTCAATTTCCTAGCAACCTATGTCACTGAGTTTATATGAAAATTAAATGAACTTAGAAATCAATTATTCAAAAATATTTATAACAATGTCTTAAGCACTCCATAAGTACCATATAAATATTAGCTATTATTGTTATTTCTAAATTAGTAAGATTTGGGTCTTAGTGCAATTCCAGCATTCCATTGTATCCAACTTGGAACCTTTTTGAAACACTGGATTCACAGTTATGAGAATTAAATAATTTCGCCTTAAACATTATTTTAAACATAATACTGATATAATTCTTTCTTTTGAATATAAAAATATTCTAAGTAAAAGGCATGCTTAATGTATTTTTCATTTGGTATATGACCTACAGTATTACTTAGGCATTTTGGTTTGAATACTAGTGGTATATATTTAAATAGTCAATGTGTATTTTATAGCATTACACATGTGTATATTATATAAATATGTAAAACATGTATTTCATATTTTTATAGAAATGTAAAATTTAACAAATACCAAGTAGAGTGATTCATCTTCAATTGTTGCGCACAACAGTAGGAGAGATGTGCCACACAGTGCTCAACTAACCAATAGTTTAAAAATGATTCTTCACTTCATCCAGTGCTATAAAATAAGTTAATATATTTATTTGTAGACAAATATTTGAAAATGAAAATGAAAAAATTAACATTATACAACCAGTTTGGTGGGATTTCATATTTTCCTTTCCAAGTAGTCTTATGTGACTCTTTTTTTATGGCATTACCAAAAATCAGGACAAAAATGTATCAATGTGTGGATATTTGTACTTTTTTAACACTACACTTCTACTTGTGCCAATGCATTCACTTAAAACACCTGCATCTTTCCTCCTCGCTTCTCAAAATACTGTTCATCTCTGCCTCAAATCCCCCTTCTTCAATAAAGATCTCTCCTACTCCTCACATTGAAATGAATTCTCCTAACCCTGAGCTCCCCTGGAAATTCTTGTCTTTACAATATATTTAGAAATTAATCATGCATTGTCTTGAGGTAGTGAAAAGAGAGCTTGGGCTTTGAAGTCAGACAGACTTGGGATAAATCCTGACTCTACTGCAAAAGAGCTGCATGACCTTGTATAAAAACACTAGCAACTAGGTAAATCTTACCAAGTACCAGGTATGCTTTGAAATTCTTTATATATCTTATCTCATTTAATCTACGCAACTCAAAAATATAGCTGGTGTTATGAGTCTTTGCATATATAGGAACATTGACACACAATGTCCTTATTTACATGTCTATAAAGTATCCAAAGACTATATTGCTAGTAAATTGGGCAAATAGAATTCAAACTTCAGCTTCCTGGCTGCAGAGTCCATGCTCTTATACAGTATACTATATTTCCTCTTGTCTTCTGTGCCACCAGATTATGATGGTGACTGACCTTAGGCCTATTAAATAGATAACATCAAACAATAAAGTGCTTGGAACATAGATATATAATAGGGATTATTGGCGTCTCTTTGTTATATTTGTACTTAACTATTCATGTGTTCGTGTCTTCCCTATGTGGATGTTTCATACACTTCCTTAAGGTCCCCACAATAACAGGCACTCAGTTGAGTGCACCCCTAAACAAGGAATTCAAGCACCTCTAAGACCTGGTTTTGTGTGCTGTCACCTTTTCTTCCTCCCTGACTTTCATTTCTAGTACTTTCTTGCAAATCTTTTGCTATCTCACCCACAGAAACCACTGTAATTTCCTCTAACTATCCCACCTTTACTTCTCTTGCCTGGACTTTACCTGAAGTCATCCCTAAATAACCCTAAATACCCAGCTTGGGAAAGAATCTCCTATTTATGTTCGTATAGCATTCCCTGCACACTTGCAGTAAGTAAGCTAACTACAAAGAGATTTATTTCAATATGCTGGGGCAAAAATCCACAAGGCAAGGTCTTGATTCTAGTTGTTTTAGTATTCCCAATACTTTGCACAATAACTGGAACTTTAGGCATTCAATGGGTGCTTATTGAATTTTCCCAATAATAGGAAATTCATTTCTTTTTCAAACTTAATTTGCTGTGGAGAAAGTTTTAGCAAAAGGGATTCCCAGTAATAGTCTCTTCCAGGAACTATACAAACATTAGCATTTCCCAAAGTGTGTTCTGTACATCAATTTGCTCTGTGGAGAAAAAAAATTGCCCTGTGGTCAAATATAGGAAACTACTGCATATTTTTACTGTTATACTGGAGAATCACCGTGTACATTAAGATATTTATTAATGCAACAAATATTTATTATTATTTACTTAATATATACAGGTTATACAGAATCCCTGTCTTCATGGATCTATAATGGTGTCTGAGAAGTCCTGCAAAAGAGAAACATATTTCACCTCATTTGAACCAGTTTATTAGTTGATCAGAATTTTTTTTCACATCACCTTCCAGACACGTTTTAGAAACTTTTGCCAATCAATGTTATCCCAGTCAGATAACACATTTTCTTCTTTTAATCTAATTTTATTTCCTAGAATACTTCTGATTTTGTTGGTAAATAAATAAGAGAATAGAATAATTGCATAGCTAACATTTAATGATTATTTAATCAACTATTAAAGCAAATTATTAGAAATGTTCCAATTATAGATCTATTTGATATTTTATATAGTCAAAATATTATAAAATTAATTGATAATAAGGCACTGATAATAAAGTTATTTGGAATCTGAAATTTGCTGAAAATTTCTTCTATAGGTAGAAATAAGTAGACATAAATCACAAATTACTGATTCACAGTTGGTAAATTAATATATACTGGATTTATATAATGTTTGATCTCATTCATATCCCTACCTAAGTCATGATACTGTAACTTGGTTTTTATATATGTTAGTATAAAAAATGTTATCAGACTTAAACAGGAAATAAGAAATTTTTAAAAAATTTATGTACCACTTTTCTGCCATATGCAGCTATTTCTTAGAGCACGGGTTTTGGGGAACTGGCCTAAATCATCTGGTTTGAGAGTCATTGATTTTTTCTTTGCCATTCATTTTGATTTCATAACTTACTAACAAAGTTTATTTTATCAGACTTAAGTGATTTTTGACACTTCACATATTTAAACACCCATTTCATATTTACATTTTCTTTCCTTACTATAGTGACTTTTGTATGTTGCCTCACATCCAGCTACTGTCGTGTATGTTTATTCTATAATCCTTCCAACATTATTCTCAAATATTCTCATCTCACTGTGGGCATTACCCAGGGTTTAATTCATGGATCTTTTCTGTATAATCTTCTTTCCACAGTTTCATCTGCAATAGTAGGAGTTAAATCAGTGTTTAGGAATCTCATTTGCTTAAGAATCTCTGGTAAATGAAAGCACAAGATAAAGCTGAATAAATATGGCTGTTGCAAATGGCATGAAGTAATACAGAAGAGGACAGCAGGAGGAATAAAGGCTCACTTGAGGTGCTCATGCCTTACTCCTTAAGTCACATGAAATATTGATATCACAGATTTATAAGATAAAACACACCATGGCTCTGTCAATACTAAACTGAACTCTAACTTGTTAGAATTTATCTCCTGAAAGTTCATACATATAAGGGGAACTAAGTTTATTTTATTGACTTTTATTCTTAGAGCTTTGAACAGTTGTTGGAGATGCAGGACAGAGTCAATAAATATTTATTACCAAATGAAGCCAATCAGCTGGACTGATTAAGGAGTGAAAATGTTATTAATGTCTTATCCCCTAAACGCCTCCAGACTATATGGAGAAATATCTGTAGCACTCAATTCATCAAATCACAATAACTGTGTAGGTAAATTCTTGAATTTAGCTTTTCCATACCTGTGTTTAATATTTTTATATCCAACTGATTTTATTAACCTCATAATCATAACTTATATTTTAATAACTAAACAAGAATAAGTTAAATATATTTATTCTGAGGTCTGAATTTCCAGACAGATGCATTACACAATTGCATATTTTGTTTGGTCTTTCCCTACATAAAATTATATTCCAAATTTAACATAACTGCAATTAAGCTCATATTTTAAACATTCCCTAAAGATAAGAAGGATAGTAGAGTGAAACAGACATTATTACTCATGTACATATATGACTGCATGATTGATGTGATCCTACAATATGTACAATCAGAAAAATGAGAAATTATGCTTCATTTATGTATGCTCTATCAAAATGTATAAATGCATTCTATTGTAATGTACAACTAATTAGAACAAATAGAATATTAGTTAAAAAAAGAATAAGGTCATAGTTTACCTGCATAGTGGTTGGTTTTTCAGTTTTAACATAGTTGATATTTATTTAATATATGTCAATCTAATAAACAATGGAATGTTAGGGTTTATGAACAACTTGGAAGGCATTTTGCCTTATTTTCCAGCTTGAATTAATTCTAAAAATGGATAAATCAGCATTCATTATTCTTGACTCTAATTATAATGGTTGACTTCATGCTTTTTTCTAAATGCATTAACTAGGATTCCAACTATGAACGTGTCACTCATTGAAGAATTATGTTCTGTCTTACTTCTAATAAAGTTTCTTGTATTATCAATTGTCTGAAATAAGGAAATTTTGGTGCCTCCCTATTTGTCTTAAGATGCTGCTGAGATACTGTTCAGTGACATTTCTGTAAAAAAATACTCACTTAGACTAAAACATAATCAAGAAATGAAGTATTACATAAGTTATAAAATTGTGCCAGGTAGTTGAAAGTTTTGAGTAGGTTTTCTCTATCTTTTTTTTTTTTTCATAATTGAAACCTGCTATTTCTTTTGTGAAGTGAGATTAAAATACAGAGAAATAAATGAATGGACAGAGTTAACAGAAGAGAAATGGCAAACTCAGATTATGTCAGTTGTAAATCAGGAATTTTGTCAAAGGAGAACATTAATTTTTGCTAATAATTACTTAGTTAAAAAAGAATTCATGAGGATTACAAAGTCAATTGTCTAAATCTTTAAAAATATGACCTCAAATCCAATTAGAATAAAATTGGATTAGCTTATTGTAGTATGGAATTAATTAAGCCAAACATAAAGGTATCCTGTTTCACCTGGAAATTTAAAATCTAAGACAAATTTACTTGATGCATGTTTATGTTTAGTTATAAAACTACAAATTGTATTTAGAAAGCAAACACCAACAATTGCATAATAAGTTAAAATGATCCACTTTTTAATATGTCCTCTAATCTTCTAGAAGTTCCTGGATGAATATTAAAATCTCTATTAATACTTTTATAATGAGCTCTAGCTGAAAGGAAAAAACGTAACATTTGAAAACTAACTGTCATGTAATGTACAAAATAGTGAATACATTTGTTATTCATTACCTGATACTTTATAGTTATGAATTTTTCATATCCCTGTAGTGTCATCTTGCCCCAGCTGCCCTGGCATACTTCCTGGTTCAAATCAGGGCCAGCCAAACATAAATAAATAAATGAAGTTAAACAGATAGTTCATGGAGATGCATAGAAAAATCTTAATCATATTTTTGGAAAGGTCATAGTCAGATAGGTGTTGGTAACAAGAATGGTTAGCTAATACCAACAAACAATTCAAATTTATTCATATTTTAAAACAGTTGTTGGATATTAACAATTTGTGGGCCCAGAATGCCCAGAATATCCATACTCTGTATGAATTTCATGTAGCAAAAGACATTATCAAGTCCTTTTCTCCTCATTCTGCTGTACTTAAGACATTACCTTCTGAATTATAAAATCTATTTTTCATTACTTTATGAAATACACTAAATCACATTTCATAGAAGTCTTTCATTGAGTTTCACTTGACAAAATCTTTCATAACATCTCATTAATGATAATTCAAATACCTTTTATTAAAAGACAGATGAGTTAAAGGAATGTCTTAAATTGGGAAGCTCTAAATTAAATAGTATCCCTTATGATGAGTTGATCCTACTTGCAACTCTTATTTTCACTATCACACCAACTGAAATAAACACTTGGAAGATACACTCATTTAATGCTCTATGTATTCCCAAGAATTTGCTGAAACTCAATCATCAAGTTTCTTATTCAAGAAAATATATCATGTAGCAAGTGAAGATAACAATAGTATACAAATTCCTTGAATCTTTTCCCTATGCAATCAAAATGATTTACAAATCCTTTTATTTTAATTTTTATTAATAGAAAACAATTTTGGGCAGGTCTACAGGTGATTTCCTATAACTTCTAATATAATGTAGCTATGTTCTAAGTTACTTGCACTTTCTGAATCTAAAATAAAATGCTTTGGGGCTGGGGATATGGCTCAGTAGGTAGAGTGCTTGCCTCACAAGCACAAAGCCCTGGGTTCAATCTCCAGCACTGCAAAAAAATAAAATAAAATAAAATAAAATAAAGTAAAATAAAATAACATGCTTTGATAATTGAATCAAAATAGTGTCCATGTTAAACTAACGTTAATGCTGAACTTCTGTTGCCTGCTATGTAGGAATGAGCCTGAATCCTTCCAGTTCTATTAAAGATGATCCAAAGTTTCTTATCACAACAATTAAATCAGAATTATACATGCTTTCTCACATTTTAATAACTTCCAGATGGTGGATAAACTAAAATAAAGTTAAGAATTCAACAAAAGTGTAGGAAAATATTAGCATAGTACAAAAGACTAAGAACACTAAGGAACTTATTTTCAAACTAGTTTTCCTTGCTTTAAAAAATGCCACTGGCAAGAATAATGATGCTTCCATAATGTTACTAGAGTGCTATATTTGTAAAGCAGCATGTAAGCCTCATAAAAGGGTAATGAGTTCCTTAAGTGATAGTAAAATAAGCTTTCATGTAGAGATATGCGGAGGTACTACTGTTCACGGGCAGCAGTGGAGTTGCATTACCTATTTTGTATTGCAATTTTCACTAACAGAAAAAAAGGAATTACAGTAATGGTCACATTTTCCTTCCTGTGACATAAAAAAGAACTCTTGTGGAGTTCCAATAAGTGGATAAAATGATAAAATCCTATATAAAATTTATACTTATTTGTCTATTCTTCCTTATATAAGCATGTTATTTGAGTTGACTAGGAGTATATTCCTCTAGTTGATCATAGAATTACTCCCAGATAACTACTTTCAGGTGATTTGCTCTCTTCTAAACTTATCAATATTTGGTTTTGCAAAATATGCAAAAGTTCTTTGATACTTACATTAAAAAATGCTTATCTTCTCCCTTCCATGTTTGCATGTCAAATAATAGTCAATAAAGGGAATCATTTGGTATTAGTAACTAGTAATTTTAATAAAAGATGCATAAAATTTTTTTAAATGTTCTCCATTCTAGTTTCTTCCATACAAGAAGAAAATCTTGTCTACCATGTGTAATTGAAATCCCTTAAGAATGGAAATTCCACTGTGAATTTCATTGGCTAAAATCAAGAACGCTTTCTCTCCTCCCTCACTGTTCTTAATTGGGTTTTTTGCTTTTTAACAACAGGAAATAGTTGCTCACAGAATGTAGAAATTTTCATTGCCAGGTATGTGTAATATGTCAGTATTTTTTCATATTAATTTTGTTGAGGCAGCATGGTAGGTGAGGGAAGAAATTATATCTAAGCAGCTGTGAGTATGGTTCTAAAAGATGCAAATAATAATGGTAAATTTTGAGGTAGATAAAAAGAAATGCCTTTGATGACAGCAAATAAATAATATACATGGCTACAGCAAAGGAAATCTCTAAAGTATATCTTTTCCAAGAAAAAGCACAATTTCAAAAAACCTACAGAATAGAACTTTTTGTGGTTTCACAAGAAGTTTAGTCCATACATACAAAACTACTGAAGTGTTTTCCTTCAAACAAATATATAAACTCTTTGCATGAGTTAAATCAAGAGATAAGTGCTAAAATGCTAAGTTCTGTTTTCCTTGGACAGAGTATATGTATATTTCTACCATTTAGATTATATACTTTATTTAATAGGAGTTTACATGAGAGAATTGGCATTACTCTGTAGTTACTAAAGTATGAAAGTCTGTGCATGTTTGAAAAATAGCAACATAAAAGCAGATTTTTAATTTTTGAGTCTGAAACTAGCTATTGGGTTAGGATATCTGCTCAGCTTGAGAGCAACTAGTTCCTTAGTAGACTGTCTGACTAGAAAATCATGTGTAGCATTAAAAATATTGTTTTCTGCATTTCCCAAATTTTAAGAAAATTAAAATTTGCCAATAAATTTGCAAATGAATGGCTATTTCCTTTATAGAACAGGAGTAAAAATGAATAAATCTACTTTAAGTTTTCCCAAAATTGATTGAATTTTTAAAGGAAAAAGACAACTTCTTTGGATGCCATTATAATTATTAATTGCATTCAAAGCAAACTTAATACTTTATAGCAAAGGAAATTAAAAATCAGTACTTTTCTCCAATAAATATTCTAAGCATTCAGACAGTTATTGATAACAAAAATGAAGCCAATATTCAAAATAGGAAAATTTAAAAACTAAAACTTGAATAATAATACAAGAGCATTTTCTAATGACAAAACACAGTTCTTAAAAATATCACTTGAATTAAGTAATATTTGAAAAATAGATATTAGGTTTCTAAAATAATGTCATAAGAAATGGTTTGTCTTAAGAAAAAAAATGAGTGAATTAATATAATATTTAACAATCATCCTAACAATAAAGATATCAGATGGCAAGGCCCTTGTCTACAATGTTACTTTTATTCAATTATTTATTTCATATTAATTTATGAAGCTATTGTTTGGGCAACCATATATAAAAATAACTTATAATGCAAGTGTTCATAAAATATCCTAAATACTATTTGATAATGCTTCTTCCTATCATTTTTTATTACTGTGATTCTTCCTCATGGGAACCAACCCCTAGATCTTGACATACCCATACTTTTAGGACACTTCTCGTGGTCTTCATCTCCTGGTGTTATTCCCATTAGTATATTATGTTACACGGCTATAGTAATTTTGCAACTATCATTAAGCATGCTAGTTAGTTGCCCTGAAAATAGGGAAATTAACAGGGCATACGACCTAATCACTTGAGCTGTGTAAAAAGCAGGGTTTTCTCCAGGTGGTAGTAGAACAGGAAATCAGAGATCAAAACATCAGAGAAATTTGATGCACTGCTGTTCATTGGAATGAAACTGAGAAATGTAGCTGGAAACTTAGAGCAACCCAGAGACACTAATCAACAAAACTTAGTCCTACATGAATTTGCAACAGTATGTAGGGGCTTGAAAGCACATTCCTTTCCAGAGCCTCCAAGGAATAGAGGAGGCTGGATGACACCTTGGTTTAGACTTTGTGGGATCCCAAACAGAATCCAGTTGAGCTCACCTGGCTTCTGACCCACAGAGCCATGAGCTTACAATTGTTGTTTTATGCTGTCAAATTTGTTTTTGTTACAACCCAATTAAAATAAATAAATAAATTCACTGAAATTAAGAGATTGCAGTAAAGTCAGAAGTGTATTTTAAATTTGGAAGTCCTAGATTCTGAGGACACATAGACTGTAATGAATGCATTATTAATCAAATGTAGGCTTCTTAGCTTCTAATCCTTCCAGTATGAGGCAGCCAGAAATATCTTACAAACTGAGAAAGAAGTTTCTTAAAGGATAATAGTCCCAGTCAACCTGATATTCAGAACATTAGATGGTAATGGGTTGAAAGAACGCTGTCACTTTTCCTTTCTCAGAGATTCCACTGAACATATGGGCTTAACAAATACATAGATTTGGTATCTGAGCTGTAGACAGATTGGCATCATTCTTGAGACCAAGGTGAAGGTAGTTAGAATTGTGGTAAATCATGGTTAAGTAAAACCTAACTATAAATGTATATTGATGATTATGTATCATGCACTGATGTAAATCACTTTCATGCATTATTTTTACTTGAAATTCATAAAACCATAAGATAAAATAAAATCACTATTTCCCTGATTTTACAAATAGAAAACAGGAGTACAGAGAAATTAAATAACTCAAGTGTCCACAGCAAATAACTATAGGAATCTGGATTTGAACCCCCATAGCCTTGGTTTGTGCTCTCTGCTACTAACCTAAAACTCTAAGAAACTTAGTAAAAACAAACAAACAAATAACAATAAGAACAATAACAACAAACAAGAGCAAGCATAGAAAAGTGTTTCATAATAGTGTTTTAGGCACATGGTCTATAGAGACCCTTTCACACAAACATGGTCTCCACCACAAGACAAAGTATCTCTCAATGGCATGGAGACAATACAAAAGTTCTTGTGTCCATACATGCAAGTAGTGAAGGATTGTAGATGATGGTCACACCATGTCTCCAACAGGCCATGGTGGAATCAGTAGGTCTGTAATAGCATTTTGAAAAGACTAAAGATGTAGCAAAAGACTAGCCCTAAAAACATCTTGATATCAGGAAAATGGACAAGAGAGCCCCTGAATGTTTTGTCAACTCTAGGAGCTAACTCTGTCCCTCTTACTACTCCAAATTATAAAACATACTCTTGGATATAAATCTCACATCTTAGGTTTATATTGAATTGCAATGAATATCTTACAAATAGGATTTCAGCTATGATTTTCATTATTTTGCAGAGATTTCGTGTTACTTTGCATATGTTTACCATAGTTTATCTTCTTGAAAATAAGATTTCAGAATTAAAACATGAAAATTTTACAAAATCTGGAGTTCAATTGTTCAACTATAAATGAATGAATGAATAAACATCACCAAATTGATTTAGAATATGAAAAACAATCTGAAAACATTAATTATCCAGATTTTATGAGAATTAGTTTCCTATATAAGTAACATTTTAATTTATATATATGCTTTATTTGTGAGTTTTACATCTACATAGACTGAAATTATATATAATATGTACACATATTAATTTCTTTTATTTTAAAATTTATTTTGTTGTATGTCAGCATAAATTAGCAAAAACCTAATGGGTTTATTGGAATAAAATAACCATATATGAAGTTCAAATAGAAAGCGTACATTTTATTTGCACTTTTGATTTAAGAAAGCAGTTAAGAACGTGAACATCATATATTAACTTCATGTTACGATAAATGACGCCAGAATGTTTCATACATTTAGTTTTTCAGTGAAACCTAGAAATTTTAGTTAGATCTAAACTTAGCTGTGTCACTTCAGATTCATCACTTGCTACCATATGCTGTGTTTCTGATCACAATTCCTATAATCTGTGAAGTGGTTACAGATGTCTGCTTTTAAATAAAAACAACGATCAGTTTTCTAAAGAATGGACATGGGCCATGTTTCTAATTTAAAGTTGGAAAATTTGTTCCATTTTACAGATTTATTTTTATATCTGCAAATTTCTAACAAGATTTGCTATGCTTGAATATTCTATAGCTTTTATAATTTTTTATTTCAAGTAATATTTTTCTGAGTTCTATCTGATACTGTTATGAATTTTTTCAGGAAGTATTTGTACTTTCTTGAAAAACAAATCTTTGACTACAAGTAAATGTATAATTTCCTCTTCTCTGACATAATTTGACATGAAAGATCTCAAAACATTCCACTCTTTACTTTCAATTATATGAACCCACTAGTAAATGGGAAAGAAGAGTTTATGTTTAAAAAATGTTCCTTTCAGACAATTTGTGGGCAGAGCAAGAATTCCTAGAGATTTGACCCTATAAACAATGAATTTTATTTAATAGTATTATTGAATAATTTGACTAATTCTTGGATTAAGAAAGTAAAGCTGAGAAAAATTAAGAGTCACGTCACAGAACTAGTAAGTGGAATATTTAGAGCTGAATCCAGGCATTCTGATCCACTCAACTAAGTTAATCACTTTTTATTGGTAAAGATGTTGCTGTAATTAGAAATTTTGTAGAGTTCTCTAACATAGACATATTTCATACTTTCATTTGCAGGTCTCCAGATAATTTGTGCATGACCACTCACCAACATCTAGCCACTCCCTTGAAGTTTTATTAGACAGGAGCTAATGCTCTATACTATAAAAAAATTTTACACTTCTGCATATTATAAAAAATTTAGCAATAAATAATGTGGTCATTCAAAGCACAACACTCAGAGTGTTCCACATGCTTGGTTTCCTTGAATGTATGATATTTCTGTGTACTGCTATAGCTATTTCTAAATACTTTTCTTCTGTCTAGTTTTATTGGAATTCTGTATAGTACTTATTTATTAAGAATTTTCTCTCTCTTTCTCTCCTCTATATACCTTCTCTCTCCTTCTATATATCTTCTCTTTATCTTAAAAATTTCCATATAATGTATTTCCTCATGATAATATCCAATTTACATTTTTCAAGATTGCTGATTAATACAGGTAAAAAAACTGAACCAGTGTTCTATAAGACGTATCTGATACTCCAAATCCATGATAAATCATAAAATATTTTGGTTAGTCAAATAAAACATGGCTTCTCTCCAGTATTATTGATATTCATTGATAATTCATTTAAAATATAGCTAGAAATGTAACTATTTCAAGACATAATAAATGTAGTATTTCTGAAATTCAGGTTCACACAATTCTTTACAATTTATATAAAGTAAAACTGGCATAGAAAATTTGTTCTGTTTACTGAATATGTGTGCCTTAAACATATCTTTTGTTCATTATTTTCTTATAAACCTTTCAGGGTGGTCTGCGGGTGTAGCTCAGTGGTAGAGCATTTGCCTAGTTGTGGGAGACCCCAGATACAATCCTTAGTGCCAGGAAGATGAAGAAATGTTGGCTGTATACCAGGGTCAGGGTTTTACCTTATAAAAGCAGGGTAAAGAAGGGGAACTGAGGAACAGGGCAATGTTGATCAGTGGGTGCTAAGTTACAGGTTTAAGAAGTGCTGGTGGATATTGCACAGTACAGTGACTATAGGCAACAGTAATATACTATATATCTGAAAAATTTAGAAGAAAGGATTTTGTAAATTTCCAATACAAATGGTAAATGTTGGAGGAGACAGATATGTTTAACCCGATTTAGAATACACAATATATACTAGTATCAAAACATCACATGGTTATCCACTAATACATACAATTTTTATGCTTTTGTGTATCCTTTAAGAATAAATTTAATTTTTAAAAATAAGAGTAATGCTACCTGTTCCTTACATGGAACAGCATTTAGAATGCTAATCTTTCTGTCACTGTTCTCATGACTGTACACTGTGATAATAAGTAGAACTGTTGGTAGTGCTTTTGAAATTTTTTATTACTTCATTATTGCTCACTTGCCATTCTTCTTTACTTATCTAAAGAAATAAAGAGACATTTGATTTTCAAACCTGATATAATCATTAACTTATCATATTCTTAATTAGGTCCACAATTACTGTAAGACTCTTTTCAGCCATCTATGTGTGTTTCACTCAGCTTATAATGCCCTAAATGGCAGTTTGGAGTACAAGATAGCATTTTGTTAATTGTATCATTTTAAAAAGCAATAGAAGAGGTTTATTGATAAAATTAAAGGTCATTATGGTAAATACTACTTCATTAGTACTTTTCTTCCCCTGTGAGATTCAATCCTAGAATCTTTCTTTTTTGGACCTTTCATTTTATCAAGATGATAACTAAAAATGAAAACTGATAAATATAGATAGATAGTACTTATAGAAAATACAAAGTATTCAATGTTGTGCAATAATTATTCATTATTAATACATCATTATGACAAAATTAGAAACTATTCCATAATTGGAAAAATGGTTTAACATTAAGAATTGTATTAATTTGTTTTTTTACATACTTAAAAGATTAAAGAAAATTACCAAGAAAACATTTGTTATAGTAAACATTCATTCACTGTAAAACTCTTAGCAAACTAACAGTACATTCAACATTCTTAAAGTCAAGAGAGTTCTAGATGGGTGCGGTGACACAGGCCTGTAACATCAGCAACTCAGAGACGGAGAAAAGAGGTGTATAAGTGACAGATCTGTCCCAGCAAATTAGAAAGACCCTTAGCAAATTAGTGAAAACCTGTCTCAAAATAAAAAGGACTAGGAATGTAGCTCAGCCTTAAAACACCACTGATGTTATGGTTCAGATATGAGGTGTCCCCCAAATGTTCATGCATGAGACAATGCAAGAATTTTCAGAAGTGAAATGATCAGATTATGATTAGTATAATCTTATCAGTGAAAAACTCCACTGATAATGCATGAACTGAGCAGTAACTGTAGGCAGGTAGGGTGAGGTTGGAGGACATGGATGACTGGAGAGTGTTTTTGGGGTTTACATTTTGTCCCTGTTGAGTAGAACTTTCTCGCTCTGATTCCTAGTTGCTTTTATCCATTGTGCCCTTTGACCATGATGTTCTACCTCATCCTCAGCCCAGAGCAATGGAGTCTACTCTCTATGAACTGAGACCTCTGAAACTATGAGCCCCAAATAAACTTCCTCCTCTACAACTTTCTCTACACTATTCTTGTCAGATCTTTTTGTCACAGTGATGAAAAGTCTGATGGAAACAACTGGGTTCAATCTGTAGCATATAAAAAAAGTCATGAAAGTTCTAAGTCCTGATATTTTTATTATTTAATTTTTTTAAATTTGTTGTACATGACAGTAGAATGCATTTATACATTTTGATAGATCATATATAAATGGAGTGTAAGCTCTCATTTTTCTGATTATACATATTATAGGATCACATTGGTCATGTAGTCTGATATTATTTTAATGGTGTATCTCTTTAGAAAAAGAATTAAGAAAAATTAATTTCACTATCACAATGCTGTTCAATATTAGAAAGTTTTGGGTTATAAGGATTGGAAAATAAAAAATATAGTTCCATATTTGCAAATGGTACAAATGAAATAGACCACCTATACACAAATGATGGCATTCTATTAGGTCAAGAAGAGTGGAATTCTATCATTTTCTAGTAATAGATGGAAGTGGAGAATATTGTCGCTAAATAAAATAAGTGACTGAAAAAGTCAAGGGTCAAATGTTTCCCATCATAAAGTGAAACGAGAGGGGAAAAAAGAGTAAAGACAGGGAAATCTCCTGAAAATAGGGAGATCAGTAGAGTAGAAGTGGGAGGGGAAATGTTAGAGTTTCGATGTGAGGTGTCCCCCAAAAACTCACATGTGAGACAATGCAGAAAGGTTCAGAGGAGAAATGATTGGGTTGTAAGAGTGTTACTCCAATCAGTGAATTAATCCCTAGGGGGATTAATTGAAGTGATAGGGTGTGGCTGGAGGAGGTGGGAATTGGGGCGTGGCTGTGGGGTATATATCTTGTAGTTGGAGAGTGGAGTCTCTCTCTGCTTCCTGATGATGTGAGGTGCTTCCCTCTGCAGCACTCTTCCGTCATGATGTCCTGCATCAACTTGAGCCCTCAAGAATGGAGCCAGTCTTCTATGGACTAAGTCCTCCTAAACTGTGAACCCTCAAATAAACTCTTCCTCCTTTACAGTTATGCTGGTCAGGTCATTTAGTCACAGCAACAAGAAAGCTGACTAAAGCAGAGAAGATGAAGGAAAGGGTAAGAACCAGAGGATGAAATTGATCAAATTATGTATACTATGCACAGATATGCATTCCAACTTATGTACATATAACTATAATGCAACAACTAAAATAAATACTTAGAAGTGAGACCAATAGAGTGGAGGAAGAGAATCAGGGGTAGGGACCAGTGGAGGCAAAGAAACAGTAAGGGGAATTGAAATGTAGCAAACTATATTATATGTGTTTATGAGTATGTTTACATGAACCCCATTATTATTTATAACTAAAATGCACTAACAAAAAGTTTTTTTAAAGAATTGATCATTTATTATAGCAGTATTTCTGGGCACACAAATTATATAAAATTATTGAATTACCATAAACCAGTGACAGAAAGTATAATAATGGTGATAACTAACAGAGGGAAAAGAGCATGATCAGGAATATGAAAATTCCATAGTAAAAATGTCTCAGTCCCCACAGGTCAGTCTATACTCAGTGCAACTGTAAATACAATTTGATAGATCTTCACAATGAAACTGGTATAAAAAATGTAAGATCTATAATTTTTTCCCCCCACTGTTCAGATTTTAGTCAAAAATGATGATTGAGGCTGATTCAGATATTCAGGTATAAGGTTCATAGTTGCTGGTGAGGGTACACTGCAAATTTCTATTTATAGTGTTTGTATTATTGTTAGTGTTTATGTTTTTTAAAATGTATTCTTTGAAAATGTAAGTTTAGAGGTGTATATTTCCTTATATCTATATTTCTTGATGTTCTTTTTAAACTACATCCTTAATTTTTATCCTAGTCATAGAAGGTTGTCTGTAAAAAGTAGATGTTGATTTTTGATGATGAACATTTGTGTATGGAGCAGCACATAATTAAATTTTAGGGATATTCTCTATCTACTTGAAAACACTGTGTATTGTGATTATGTGTTTGCAAGTACTCAATATCCTACTCAAATATGTTTTGAAATACTAATAGTGAAAAAAAATAGGTTAACTCTTCAGTTTTATTGGTGAATTTATCCTTATCTCTGTAATTTGACTGTTGCTCTCAACATGCTCATTATTATCAGCTACGTGCATTTTATGATGTTATATCTCTTAAATTAATTTTTTAAATTGTTTATATAGTTTGGCTTAATAATGTCTTTTTAGCTCAATATTCTTTTTCTCTGATACTGAAGAGGTGAAATGATTTTCTTTAGTATTTGCTTGTTTGTAGTTTTTTTAATTAATTTTTATAGTTGTGTACAACAGTAGAATACATTTATATATTTTGATAAATCATACATGAATGAAGTGTAATTTCTCATTTTTCTGACTGTACATATTGTAGGATCACATTGGTCATGCAGTCATTTATGTACATGAGGTAATAATGTCTGTTTCACTCTATGAGCCTTCCTACCCCCATACTCCTTCCCCTTCCTTCACTACCCTCTACGTAATATAAAGTAACTATTCTTTCCTAGTGCCCCTCACCTCCTTATTGTGAATTTGTGTTCTCACATCAGAGAAAACATTTAGCCTTTGGTTTTTTTGGTTTTGTTGTGATATGTGTATGTATGTATATATATATATATATATATATATATATATATATATATACACACACACACAATGGAATATTACTCAGCGTTAAAGAATGAAATTATGTCATTTGCTGGTGTAGCTTTTTATGTTCCTTTATTTTCAAGCTTAGTATTTTCAAACTTTCTTAGGTAGGAAAGTGGGAAGGAAAGTATTGGGGATGAAAACTTCAAATTATGTTATATGCATGTATTAACATGCCACAATGGTATCTACTATTCTGTATAATTAATCTTTCATAAGAGGCAAATATATTGGTTTTTTTTTTCTTTTTTTTCTCCCAGTTTGTCAATCTGTGCTTTGTAATTGAAACTTTACATTACATTGATTGTGATTCCTAAAAGATTGCTTTCAACTCTCTTATTTAAATCTTGTTTAGTACTATGCTTTTCCATGGCCTTTTAAAATTCTTTTTCTAAGCCTTCTTTTGAATGGATTTATTTTAAATTCAATTTCTTCCCTATATAAACTGGCAGTTAAAAACCTTTTTTTGTTCTTTTAGTAATTACCACTAAAATTCTTAAATGTTTAATAAACCTTAAAAATTAAGAGTAATTAACATATCAATAATCTCCTGTCAAAAAATACCTGGGTCTTAGAATATTTTTATTTATAATAACTCCTCTATGCTTCATTATAATTCTGTATTTTCTTATACCTAATAAGTAAAGTCTCTACAATAGACTAAATGCTTACAACCTCTTGAATTTATAAGTTGTAATCCTAGCACTCTATAGTGATGTTATTAGGAGTGAGCTATTGGGGAAGTGGTAGGTCTTGTGGGTGAAACCTTCATAAATGGGATTAGTGTCCTTATTAAATAAATTCCAGAGAGCTGGCTGTTTGAAAGTTCTGTTTATGAACTAGAAGGTGGGTCCCTATACGCCAAATCTCTCAGGCAATTGAAATTGGACCTGAACCCTCTAGAACCATTAGAAATAAATTTCTGTTGTTTGAAAGCTACAAATTTAAGGTATTTTACTATTGAACAGAGTAAGACATCCTTTATTGTAAAGACACAAATACTGCTTTTTCCATTTTTGCAACAGAGTAAGACATCCTTTATTGTAAAGATACAAATACTGCTTTTTCCATTTTTGCTCATATTCCTTCTTGAGTTACAGACACTTGATGGAATTATTTTCTTCTCCCTTAAGTACATCATTAGAAATTCCTATAATTAGGGCAACTCATCATAAAATTTTTGGTTTGTTTTTAAATGCCTTCATTTCACTCTTATTGGTAAAAGGCAACTTATCTGGACATTAAAGTTTAGATTGTCAATCATTTCATCCCATATTTATTATTGGTATTTATTAATTATACAGAACAGTGGATACCACTGTGGCATGTTAATACATGCATATAACATAATTTGAACCATTTTCATCCCCAATGTTTTCCTTCCCACTTGCCTACTGTTCGAATTCAATTGACAAGAAGTAGGCTATCAGTTACTAATCATTTTAATTTTTAGAGAAAGTTTTCTTTAAATTTTAGTGTTACAGTCTTTTTATGTTATGAAGTTTTATTATTGAGTAGTTTATTTTTTCTTTTACTGTTTCTTCTTGAGGTTTTCAGAACTTCCGAACCTGAAAATAATTCTGGAAAATTATCAGTCCCTGTTATATTTCCTTCTCAAAGAAAATTCACTAGACATGTTCTACATTTTGTATATTTTAAACGCAACACTTTCCCTTGTATTCTCTTTATATTATATTCTTCATTCCTTAGAATCAATTCTCTAGTTCTCAAATTTTCTCTTTTGCTAGATCTATATATTCAATTTGACTGAGTATTTTATTATTATTACTATTTTGATGATGGTTTTTGAAATTTTTCATGCCTAATTGAACCTTTTCAAATGTAATAAATTATCTTTTCTTAATTTTAGTATCTTTAAGTTTCTGAAATATATCAGCTATTTTTATTTTTCATTGTTTTTCTGGTTTTTGATTTTTCAGGACCTTAAGACTTTGCCTCTTTCTATGGTGAGTTATTTATTTGGCATTGGGATTTGAAACTTGTGTTTAATGAAACTTTATCACTGAGAACTCTGAGAACCACAGGTTGAGGGTACATCTTTTAGGAGACTCTTGAGTACCTAATGAGATTATTTTAATGCAGTTTCTCAGAGCAGGGATTGGGGGAGAAAAAAGCTGTCAATAAAAATTTCATCTTCAAAACGTTATTAGGAGTTAAGGAGTTACTACATGAAAATATCTCTCTTCCTGTCTCCTACCCTCAAGAAATTCAGCCTGAAACAGAATATATATCTTTTTTCCTCTGTTTGCTAGTGGTGTTATTTTTGTCCTGTCTACCCGATTGCTAAGATATGACCCTTTAAGTGTCTCTTTGTATCTCAATAGAAATCTAAAGTGTTGGCTCTTAAAACTTTTTGGCTGTGAAAGGCAAGCTTCTTGTGTACTCTAACTGGCAAATGCCTATAGAATGTCTGTAACTTTAGTTTGAACTTAACTATCACAAATTCTTCATCACTAATTATTTTAGGATGTTTATCCTTGCTTATTTCAGATCACATAACATTTTTATTTTTTTACTTGATATTTGAGGGCTCCATGTATTAGGTTATTGTATTTTTTTTCTTCACATTCTGTCTTATATATAATCTCAGGAAAATTTGCCATCATTTATTCCATCAATTTTTCAGAAGGACAAGCCCATTGTTCTTTAAAAGGTATGTAATATTTGGTTTTCTAATGACTATATTCCAAAATATTAAGCGGCAATTTTTATTCATTATAACTGTATATTAGATGTTTTACTCTTGATATTTTTATATGTATCAAAGTGGCTAAGAACTATAAGAGCTTTAAAAACTTTATGTATTTGCTTCTAATACATTATGAGATAAATACTATCATAACTTTGTGAATAATCAGAAAACTTAAAAAACAATTTTGCAGAACACATATAAACTACAAGTGGCAGAGGCAAGATTTGAACAGGTGGTCTAGCTTGAGAATTATTATTTTCAGATTTTGGGCTATATTTCTTTATGAGATTTTCTACTCTGGGGCTTAATATTTGTAAGTTATATCTTACTAAACTGTTTATCTCATCTAGTTTCATAAACTTATGACTAAAATATGGTTCAGATTATCTTTTATTACTTTCATATCTTCTTAATTTCTGCATCATATCCACTAACTTAGCACTACATTTTTGCTTGTGATTTTCTCTATATCCCTGATCTACTTTGAGAGGATGCTTTGACTATTTTTGTTTAATTTTATGTATAGCTTTTACATTTTAAATTATATTTTTCTACTACATAATTTGATAATTTATCCTTACATATTTATTGTGATTTTAATTCCTCATCTCTTTTTGTCTTCTTAATCTGAATGTTGGCCTTATTTTTTAAGTTCTTTTTATATATACTACTAATAAAAATGCATGAAAAATGCTATGCTTATGCTTTTCATAATACATTTGGATATATACAACAAATATTTAAGATAATGGTAGATTTCTAATAGTCTCTTGGTTTTCTTATTGTTCTCCTTTGGTTATGAATTTGGCAACTTGGGCCTTATGGATTTAGGAAATAATAATTATGAATTATAAATCACTGAAGTAAATCCATGTGAACTTCAAAAATTCAATTTATTTATAATCTAATAGAGAGTAAACTCCAGATTTTCTAAAATACTGCTTATAATATTTTGCCTTGTTATCTTACTATATATTATGCCAGATGTTCAGACTATATTTCAAGAAGTGCATTCACCTAACATGCAGACTCAGAATATCTTTCAGAGTTCAACTATGGCACTCAAGTCCTGTCTTCATAGTTTCAAATCTACAAATGTGAAAAGCCCTATTCAATTTTTCTACCTTTCCTGTGGATGTGGTATCTTTAGGTTCTAATAAATTTCTTAGTCGTTTCTAAATCATAGAATATTAAAAACCTTAATGTTCATAACATGACAGATGTGTAGTGGATGTTCTAAATGAAAACTGAAAAAATTACTTCACACCAAAATTGAATGATCCACCAAAGTAAAACTTATTAGATTATAAATGAACATTCCATTGTAGGATATGCTACTGGTACTACACAGAGCTATTTGGAGATTTTCTTTACACTCTGGGACTGGAATGTAAGTGAAATATTCAGAGTTCTATAAATCTGGCATACTTATTTCTGCTGTAGAATCAGACTACGCTTAGCAGGATTTTCCACTTTAATTTCCAAATGGAGCTGATCCATTTGCAAGTTGAAAATTGTGTGGATGGTATGATAAATTTGGAGACTAGACTGAACAAAATGCTCTTGTTCTGGGTCTTTTTGGATTTTAAAGACAACAAACTCCTCATGTGGGTGTGTTACTCCAACCATTTATTAAAGGAACTGAAAGGCTGCTATTTTTGAGTGGAGTTTAGAACAAGAGAAGGCTCTCCAACAGGTTCAGCCTGTAATGCATGCTGTCTGACTCTCGGTCCCTATTGTTTAACAGATTCCATAATGCTTGAATTGATAATACAAATAGGGATTCTACTTGGGTCATTTGTCAGACATATAAGTAAATCTAATGCAAAGCTTCACCATCCTCTGTGGATAACTCTTCTCCTTTTGAGGAATAGCCTTAGGTTTGCTACCGAGCCTAATACAGCCTGAGCATGTGGCCATGGATTAGCAAGTTTCCATAGGACCTGAGCTTTTTGTTATTAACTGGATGCCATTTAGTGCACTATAAATTTGGACATACACAGCAGCCTAGGTCATCAAGTGGAAGTGGCATGTATGAGATCAGGCCACAGCAGACCCTGGAAGCACAAGTAAGTTACATAGAGAAGTAGCCTACTGTCCATGGTCATCAATTTTGCTACTCCCTGCTCTTTCTCAGCCTGTGCTTAGGGTCTCCAGTGATGATAACTATGGTCAGTTGATAGAGGAAGGGAAGACTTGGAACTCTCATAGTGATGATTCTGCAAACTACACAGCACTTAAAACTGCTCATCTGGAGCACTATCCCTTACAGAGGAAATCCTCGAAGGACAGCAATGAAATGCTGTTCTTAAGTATGACAAAAGTATGACGATGTAATTAGTACTGGATTCACCCTTTGGCTACAAAGAACTAGGAACTAAACAATATCTATAGAAAACTACTACCTTCATAGCATCGTGCAATAGACAGTGAGGGACTATGATCCTTGCAGGAGGAAACAAAATATGTTATCTGCAGTTTCATCATCTTTCTGTCTGGAGGCATTTTCTTGAAATCCAGTGCATGGGGAAGAAATATAAGCAGTATATTTAATTTGTGATTCAGAGATCAGAGATTGTAGAGACTGAGGGTTTTCACTTTATCAGGCAACACAGTAGTCAGGAGCTGGCTATCCAAGAAGAGTGTCATAAGTCTACTGCTATGTCTGTGCTCTGGCTAAATACTAAGCATTGCATGTGCAGGGTGGAACTACATACATGACTCTGGGTACAAAAAATCTACTGGACACTTGTCAGCAGAACAATTCCCAGGGTTCACCGACACCCAAGGAGACACACGAATTCAGAACCAAATGAGGAGAGAAAGATTGATGAAGACCAAGTCTTTCCATAGAGAGCCCAGAGGCTCCAATTGTTAACAAAAGAACTAAAACACCTCAAAAGAGAGGTTGATTCTAGAGCAAACCTAGAAAACAATCCTCAAAAGCATAAAGATAGCCCAAGTTAATTAAACTGTTTGCCAAACAAAATGTAAACATTTAACTAGGGGGAAAAGATCAGTCAATAGAAAGACACCCAAAAACATCAGAGATGATGGAATTTTCAGTTAAGACTTTAAAAATAGCTACTATAAGTATGTTATAATGTTATAGGTCAAAAAAATCACAGAATAAAGAGAGAAGCATCATTGAACAAAGAACAAAATGGAATTTCTATAGTTGAATATCACAATATGGTAAAATCACTGGAGGAAAAAAGAAGATTAGACACTACAGAAGAAGCAATCAGTGAGTATGAAGACACTGTAATAAAAAAAAAAATCTAAACTGAAACTCATGAAGAAAAATCTGAACAAAACTTGTGGAGACTCAGTGACCAGTGAGGAAATATCAAGTGGTCTTTTGTATCACAAAAGGAGAAAATAGGAAAAGCAGGGAAAATATTTGAAGATATGAATAAAACTATTTCAAATTTTGTGAAAATTATAAATCATTAAATCCAAAGTACTTAATGAACCTTCGAAGGATAAACAAAAGAACATCCAGAAGCATCATGATTTGCTTTAATTCCTAACAAATTTTGATAAGGTTAACACATGAAAATAATCCAGAAAAAAAGATACATAATACACATTTTAATAGTTCTTTATTTATTTTGGTACTGTGGATTAACCTCTGGGACACTTAATCACTGAGCCACATCCACAGTGTTTTTGTTATTGCATTATGTGACAGAGTCTTGCTAGATTGCTTAGGGCCTTGCTAAGTTGCTGAGGCCAGCCTTGAATTTACAATCCTGCCTCAGCCTCCCAAGTCACTGGGGTTTTATAGACATGTGCCATTGTACCCAGTGAGTTCTTACTTAAAAAAAATTAGATAATATTATTTCAATGTAGATTACGAAAAGATATATAAAAAGCTATGACATATTTAAAACCCTTCAGAATCCACTAAAATAAATACATATGTTTATCATTAAATAGTAAAGAACAAAGTTTAATAAATATTTTGAATAGAATTATTTTGATAGCACTCCATTTGATAATTTACGATCTAAGCCAAGGCAGTGCTTCAAGAACTTCTTATGTTTAAAGAATTATGTTAAAGTTCCTCCATTCTTCTCTCACCCCCCAGCCCCCACCCCCATTATATATATCATCCACTTATCAGGGAAAACATTCGGCCTTTGCTTTTTTGGGATTGGCTTATGTCACTTAGCATGATATTCTCCAGTTTATCTGCAAATGCCATAATACTATTCTTCTTTATGGCTGAATAATATTTCATTGTGTATATGTACCACAGGTTCTTTATCCATTCATCTGTTGAGGGCATCTAGGTTGGTTCCACAATGTAGCTATTGTGAATTGAGCTGCTATAAATATTGATGTGGTTGCTTTACCTAGAGGGAAATGAGAGGGAGGAGGGGGTGGGGTTATGAAAGATGGTGGAATGAGACAGACATCATCACCCTATGTACATGTATGATTACATGAATGGAATGAATCTATATTGTGCATAACCATACAATTGAAAATGTGTACCCCATTTGTATACAATGAATCAAAATGCAATCTGTAAAAATATAAATAAATAAATAAAAGAATTATGTTAGAATAGATGTCTAAAATCAGTAATGTGTACTTCAGCTTTAAGAAATCAAGGTGTGAGAAAAAAATCATGAGGTAAATAAAAGGACACAAATAATGAATATAGGACCATAAAACTATAGAGGGATCAAATAAAAAATCAATGCAACAATAGTTATATGAAAATAACAATAATTAATAAGTCCTTAAACTTAACAAGGATAAAGAAGACACAAATTATCAATATCAGAAATGAAAAAATGATATCCTACAGAATCTATGACTGTTACAATGAGATAGGAAAAATATTATGAAGATTTAAAAATATTATGAAGAATGTAAGTAGAATGGACAAATTCCTGAAAACATTAAAATTGTCACAATAATTAATAAAAATATAAATATCCACACTATTAAAGAATGACAGTTGTAATTTAAACACTTTCCCAAAAATGAAATCCTACAACCATATGATTTAACTGGTGAAGTCTATAAAATGTTGCAGTAAAAATTATTTCAGGTTTATACCAATGCTTTCAGAAAATAAAAGAAGAGAAAACCTCCTTTGGAGGACACTATTTACTATATTTTTTTAGCTTCGCTCTTTTTAAATATTTTTATTTGTCTTATTTACTGTACATGACAGAAGAATGCATTTATACATTTTGATAGATCATGCATAAATGGAGTGTAATCTCTCATTTTTCTGATTATACATATTGGATCACACCAGTCATGAGTCATATATGTACATGAGGCAATAATGTCTGTTGCACTCTACCATCCTTCCTTCCCCCATACCCCTTCCCCTCCTTTCTCTCCCCTTAATATAAAGTAACCTGTTCTTCTCTGTCCTCCCCCTTATTATGAATTAGCATCTGCATATCAGAGAAAACAAAACTCAGTAAAGAACATTTTTGATATAGCAATTGCTTTCAATTTCATATTAAGAAAAATAATATTTAAATTAGTTATGTTCTTAATTTTAATAAATTATTAGAAATTTTTAAAAAGAAAATATTTTGATGATTTATGTAGACATGATACATTCTAGAAACACATGTTGATGGTTTTCTTTTTGAAGTTTATCTAAACATTCTCAAAGCCTAATTGAAGCTTTAGTAGTAATGTATGATAGAAATGTATTTTTATGAAATTACATGCCATATATTTTTAAATATGTTTACTTTAAAATGCTACATGATTAAATATACAAAATAGCATCAACATATGACCATGATTAAAATATTTAGTATGGTTATTCTGAGTAGCATAACCATAAGTTCAGTTCTTGTTATCTTCACTAAGAATATACAGCATGTATTTAGTCAAATAATGCATTTTAAATAAACCTTATAAGAGATCTAATATGTAATAAACTTAATGAAAATTAATATAATGTGAAGCAGCAGAAACAGAATCATGACCAACAGAAATTGATGTTTAGAAGTTCTAAAAGGATCATATTATAGTTCTAAAAACAATTATCTTAAGAGGTCTTAATAACAGAAAGGTAATAAAGCTATAAGGGTCTCTCTCAGAAGTGTTCCTCTTCACCTTATTATTGAACTGTTAAAATAAAACACCAAAACTGTGCTGTAAGCTCAGTGACCTCTCCATCAGTCAACATGAATGTCTCATGTTCTAAGGCAAGGTCAAAACACCAAGTCAACCAAAGATCAAAAAGGTCTTGTGGCATAAATAACATATATCATGTAATTTTCAAAGAGGTTGTGACCTGACTCAATTATAAACAAGATATAAAAAGTGATTTTTATTTGCATTCAAAATATTGTGGATTAATTTAAATACAGTGATTGTAATCTCTTTTCTCATACATAGCTTCCATTCATCTCAATTTCATAATCTTTATCAGATTATATTTATACTGGCTTCACTTATATAAAATAGTACCTATAGTCTACTGTGTATTAACATATGCTTTTCAGTTATTTCAAATGAACTTTTCATTTAACTTTGAACTGTTGATACTAATGTTCTTTATTTCCACAAATTGACCATCTTGTGACTTTAACAGCACACACTTTTGGTGAGAAAAAAGGTTTTAATTATTCAGGATCCATACACTTATTAGTTCCAATTATTTTGAGTGACATGTAAGTAAAAAAATTAGCAATATGCTTTGTCTTTAATTTTTGGGTGGAGAGACATGATATGTATATTTTGTTAAGTTTATGCAAAATTGATATTCTTCATACACAATTGAAGAGAAAATCTCCACAATATTTTTTTTATGCAATATGATCACAGTACGATTTCTTTAGAACAATAAAATATTCAGTTTTGTTTTTAGGTTTATGTGAGAAACTATTTATAAAAATGCACAGTTTAATTTATAAAGTGATGTTTAAGATGGTAGATTAGTGAACAAAAATGGATCAATTTTGTCTAAAGGATGTTCTTTTATACTTTGAAGCAAAATTATATCATAATATCATAAAACTTACCTTTGTACATATGAATGTTGTACTTTTCCAGACCACTATTTTACTTTTTCTCAGATGTATCACACATATTATCATAATATATATCTAAAAATAGAATAAAAATTGACTGATAAAATGGTAGGCTGGCATTATTGTGATGCTATCAAGAATGAAGTGCTGAATCGGGGGATATGGGATAGTGTCTTCAAGAAATTAATTGCATTGAATTTTATGAAAACTTAATCATATAATCCTGATTTACCAAAAATCATTTTAAGCAAATTTAGTACTCTGGATAAACTGTGGGAATAAAATTTTATGATAATATATGACAAAGGCAAACACAACATAAGATGCAAAACTCTTTTTATCTGTGAGCATTAAAACTTTAGTAATAACTCCAAGAACGGAGATGGTAATTTAATTTTTTCATCCTCTGTTGAAAATGCTGCTTTTAATACCAATTGTTGTGTTTTTATCTTGCCCATTTTGTTTACTAAGAAGTGACCTGGCAGAAAAGTCCATAGTTCCCATTTAGCTGGAAGATCAAGTATGAAGTGACTATAGACCACAAAAAAATAGCATATTGTACTTATTCCCTATTATTTTAACCACTATTTATTATTTGGGGAAAATAAATCATAAGAAATAAAGTTTGTGTAACCAAACAAGTGATAAACTCAATAAAAATTAAACCAATGATGTTTATTATTTTATGAGACAATTTTTATAATTTTAATATATAGTTTGAACTATTGTTTGTAAAGATCAATCATCTCAATTTACCACTTTTACTCACATAATCTTTCTTAACAATTATGATTCAGTTGTTTGACATCAATAGTTCATTGAATAATATCAAAACAGTTAGCACTTTGGAAGATTGTAGTTTGTCTTCTTTCAGAGTAGTTTATGTGTTTAAAGTAAGAAAAAAATATCTTATTGAGTAGAAGTAGGTCTTTAGTTCAATTGGAAATACTCTAAGCATCCAGAGAGCTATCAAGTCATCTCATATATTTGAACTTTCTTTGAAGTCTAGCACAGGATCTGGTATATGTGGTGTACCCAATGTGTGTTGATTTGATTGTATTTGTTTTAGTGAGAATATTTTGTCTGAAATAGTATGCAGTGAAATATAGCTCCGACTTTGATTAAAGAATATGTCAGGAAGCACTTTGTAGTCACGTACTCACGGAGATATTTTGTGGTTAGTTTGTGATGTTGCTGCAGTATGGTTTGTTGCCTAGTTCATCTTGTTCTTTTTATTATTATATACTTTTGGGGGGGTTGATTCCTTCTTTTTTCATTGTATAGGAGTTCTTATTTTTCTTTCTATATAGAAGTCCTTGAAATGTTTGGAGTACGCATATCCACATTTTCCAAGAGAAACATAAGTAAATCACTATAATCATATGAATATAATACAATATACAAATTATGAACACAATAATTAAATCTGAAATTATAAAGATTTTGGGAAATATAGAGAACATACGAAATACATAAACAATTATTTCTAAAACTTCTTTGTAAATTTTTAATATCATGTCTCAAAATCACTAGTTTCTTAACTTTCATGCATTGCCGACATAATGAATAATGAAAGATTATATAAAATGTAAATACCCCCTTCAAATTCTTATTCATTTAACTTTGGTCAAGAGACGATTTGAAAAAAAAAAAAAAAGAAAAAAAAAGTGCAGCTATATCTTCAGGCAAGGGTAAAAAGACAAAAGAATGTTTACAAATTTTCCTTTATAACCAAGAGAAAAAGTTTTAAAAGTCTAACTTCTTCCCAAATACCTTTTAAAAATCGGATTGTAGTTAAACTCCTCTATAGTGGAAGGTAAATATATTTCTGTACTATTTGAAATACCAGATTTTAACCTTAATCATCTCTAACTAGGAAAATGTATGTGTACACAGACAT